>NC_091829.1:121875693-122175693 GCF_038994185.2 Dermacentor albipictus
GTTTGATCGTTTTATGGGCCTCCATGAGTTCATCTAGGGCATTTATATGCCTTGCTGAAGTAACTGTTCAATGTTCGCATAACTAGGGAGCCCGAGGGCTGCTTTATGAGCTGCGCGGATGACGCTGTTGACATTTTTCTTGTCGGAAAGGTGCCGGTGGTAGTACGGGAAAGAGTAGACGATGCGACTGACTGATTAACTGACCGATCCCTATCGCCTGCCTCAGGTGACCGAGATCGGCCTCATTCATACCGCGGAGTCGTGTGGCTGCTTATCTGAGCAGGCCACAAATTTGGCGGGCCTCAATAGTGTCAGAATTATGGGTATTATGCTGAATCAGCATGCCCAGCACTCTTATTTTCATTACTGGTGGAACTCGGTGGACAGTGGAAGTGACGTCCCTTTTGGTGGCCAGTTTAATTGATTTATTTCTGATGATGAAAAAATCTCGTTAGAGGTGTAAATGGGAAGATGTAGAGCTTGTTTATAGGACCTCTTGATCATGGTATTGCGTTTGAGCTTGTCAGTTAGACTTAGGCTAAGGTACGCGGCAACATAAGTGATCCTGCTCAGGCGTTGGTGGTTACCAGGCGTATAAGGTTGTTTTCCTCCATGTCCTCATGTCGATTGGCATTATCGTGATGGCGATGCGTGCATTGAGTCGAGGGGTTTAGTGTACATGATTATCCAATTGCCTGAGTATCTCCATGTTTCTACCGTTTTGTTGGGTGCGTGAGCCAAGGATACGGATTCTAGGTACTGTAGGTATGCGTTGCTAATGCACGTGGAATTTTATATCGGGGTGGGAAGTAAGGGTCTGGACGTCGACCTCCCCAATTAGGCCTGTATAGAAGGAACTACGATTTCTGTGGGGAGCACTCCAGGCCACGCGGTTCTACGCACGCAACAACTTGTTGATGGCTTGCTGCAGCGTGTCTTGGATGTCGCCGTCACTGCCCCCTGTGACCCACAGGATGATATCATCTGCCTAAAGGCTATGCTGAAGGATGGAGATGCTAGCTAATGCAGACGGTAGTCCGGGCAAGGCCATGTTAAACATAAAAGGGGATAGAACCGATCCTTGCGACGTGCCTTTGCTGCGAAGTGAATAATTGGCGACTGCAACCGTCCGATGCTCATGGTAGGAGACTTGTAGGGAAATTCCTGACGTAGTTATGCGTTCGGTGTCCAATCTGGAGTTGTGCCAGTTGGGTCAGTATGGCCTCATGCTTGACGATATCGAAGGCTTTGGTTAGGTTTAGCCCCAAGATGGATGTGGTGTCAAGCCTGAAGCTTGTATCGCCACCAATAATTTGGTGCTTCAGCTGAATCATGATAAGCAGAAAGTTTAGCACGGAAGCCAACAATGGTATTGGGGAAGAGATCGTTGCCGTTCATATGTTTGTGTAAACGTGTTCTTGTGACGTGTCCGAGGATATTTCCGACGCATGAAGTAAGGGAGATGTGGCGGAGGTTTTCGATTAGGAGGCGCTTGCCGGCTTTGGGAATCGATGATTTTTGCTTCTTTCCATTGTGAGGCGAGGTGTCGAGTTTCCCAGTACTCGGTAAAATAAGCCGTGAGGGCTAGTGTAGAGTCTTCATCACAACGGCTGGCCAATTCTACCACGGGCAGGCGCATTCTAGGCACCCTAGGCATAACCTACACAACCCAATTCAGACCAAAAAACCTGTCCCTTCGAACATTCGCGCTCAGCTAGTTATCCCGCCCATACCTCGCAATATGCAGCCTGAACACAATCAGGAGCGACGTACAGACAGAGTTAAACGACTACAAAAGCCCTGCGACCAAGCTGCAGGCGTAGCCTATGTAAACACAGCGGAATACCCCAACCGGAACGCTAAGGCCGTCGCCGTAGTTGCGGGCCCGCATTACCGCGTCGTCACGACCTCATCAATATTCATCACTCAACCCTAAGAAACGAAGAAACCGCAATCGTTTTAATGCCTACGCCTCTACCATTGACCACTCCATCTTCAGTGATACCAAAATGGTCATTCACAACTACACAAGAGGACTGATAGTACCTCAAGCACAGAAGATGCTCTCTGACACTCCTCCCTCAAGGCAACGCCGCGTCCAGGCCATCTGGGCCCCTGGTCACTCGGGTCTGGCCGTACGCGAAGCCGCATATGGCGCCGCCGAGCTCTCGTACACTGGGCGCATCATCCTTCTCCTGCGTCTTCGGATCCTTACGAGCCCCCTTGCGGTCACGCGTAGGACCGAATGGTCGCGTGCAGAGAAATCTTCCTCTACCACCGCAGAGAGCGGTTACGTTATCCCTCAGTAGACAAAACACTGATTAAATATCAATCCATGACTTGGCGACTACTTCAGACGCGAACTTTCCCAAACCCCGCCGCATACAGCCCCATTTACCCCTGTGCGTACTCCCCCCTCTGAAAAATGTGTGAGGCCCACGCTGACCTCGATCACATTATCTGGGCACGCCTCAAGGCTCACCCACCACCATTGCACTAACACTACACGTATCATAATTACGGCCGAGCTGTGGGAGACCTTGCGGCTTAGCTTGAACCCAGAAGAGCAGCTCTGGGCCAGCCTGATGGCCGAAGACGCCACCAAAAAGCAAGGACTGACCGTCGTCTGACAAGAAGGGGGGGGACTCTGGGTTAGTCTCCCAACCCCCACCACCTTTGGACCACATGAAGGGCACAATAAAGTTGTTCCAGTAGCTAGAATCAAGCTAGGTGTTCTGCCTCACCCTACTGTCTATGCGGGTTGGTCTTTCAGGGTCAACCAGAATGGTGAAACCGAGGTTTTGGGTGGCCTCCTGGAGCTTAGTGCCCCTTACTTAAGTTATATTGCACGACAAAAAAAAAAAAACGACACGGACGTGAGAGAAGACGACACACCAAGCGCATTGGTGTGTCGACACAGCATTGCGCTTGGTGTGTCGTCTTCTCTCACGTCCTTGTCGTTTTTTTTTTGTCGCGCAATATCATTTAGGTAATGGATTACCAACTTGCCCGGAACTGCTCTCACTTAGTGCCCCATTTTCACATTTTCGATAGCCCCCAGGTAAAGTGATGCGCATTACAATATCCGAGCACCACAAGTTGTGCATGCTTTGCAGCTTTATATGGTTTGCCTAGAAGTGGTAGCTACTGCTAGGCTATTATCCTTGGTGAGGTTCTAATCGTTCAGAATGTAAAGCGTTGTTTGGGTCGTCGTTTTGGCAGTATTTCAACAAAGGTGTATGGCACCGCCGTGAACTGTAGATCTAATTGGTGGGCGGTCACGTTTCTACTTCCCATGGTCGCCATGGTCGGAAAGATGCCTGGAGAGGTAATTTCATTGTAAACTGCAAAATCTCATAATTTCGCCGCTATCCCAGTTTCCTGGAGCGCAACCATGTCCGGTTTGGTTTGGTGATTTATAAACGTGCATTCCGTAGACCAGCGTTCACGACTTCAACCTCTGCACCTCCACTGATAGATTACGATTGGTGCGTAGGCCATCACGCTTGTTTGCGCGGTTCCATGCGCGGTGAAGCAGGCGCTATGTGTTCTTGTGAGCCCACCAGCAGAGCGTTGAGCCAACGAGTTGCGCAGAATGTTTGGTTCTGGTGTTTGTGCAGGCGACGTTAACACCCGAGGCGAAAGATGATGTCAAGCTTGGGATTTCGGTTGTGCTGCGCTTAATCCAATGTGGGACGTAACTGCGGTCATCGCGGAGCTAAGAGTGGTAATGCTCTCTACCAATTGTTTGCTTCGGGTAGCTTGCTTAGCAGCCATAGTCTCGATCACGCATTCGCGGTGTGGAATTGGAGGTCGGCCACGGCGGTGCTTCCGTTTAGTGCGGGCGCACTATCTACCTCTGAGTCGTTTTTTGCCTCCGCTCCATTCCTAACAAGCGGCGATATCACTCCCGTTTTTTGTGCTGAGGGCGCTAGTAGACATGTGTCCACTTTCTAAGTGTCGAATTTTGTTTCTAGCCGCAGCTAATTGCTGTTGGAGTAATTTCCTCTGCTTCGCCAGCTCCCTTACCTGCGGGTTTAGGGGCAGCTTGTTCCGGGGCTTCGGCTTCGGCTTGGCTGGTCCCCAGGTTACTTGTGTGCTCTTTGACCTTGAGCAGTCTTCACGTGACCGGGACGCCGACCGGTTCCTCCCGCACGCTCTGCGGCTGCGCTGAGGCGGAAATGATTCGGATCGGCGCCAGTCGCTCACTTGAGCCCGCACCTTTGTTACAGACGTCCTCGTCGGCGCCTTCTCACCATCTTCTGCTCTTTCACGTGGCGACGGCGTGATGTGGACGTGGGCTGGTTCGGCGGGCTGATTTTTTGGATAAACCGATATTTGCAGTTCCTGCGCCAGTCTGGTGGCCTCCGCCGCATACGACGCAGGATGGAGAGCAGATTGGTTTTTACCGTTGGGTGGTGAAGGGTGTTCTTCGCCAGCGAGCTGGTATTGCTATCTAAAACTGGCACAACGTGACATAAAAAGGAAGAAACAAGCCGAGCCGGCCAAATTAAATATGAAAATGAAAGGTAACATAAGAATTTCGGGAGCTTGACTTCGGCGAAGGTGATCACGAAGTGGCGAGTCGTGCCAATTATCCGTGCGTTCCCAATAGGCCGGTCGGCATTTCTGTTACGAACGTCGGTGTAGATCCTTTGGTCCGTTTCGTAGCTGTACGCCTTGTACACCACCCTCGCACCGATTTGTCGGGCGCCGGGATGCATGTTGTTCCAGGCGTATCAAACTTCTGCTGCGCGCTGCAGCTTTGTGATGTTGCATTATGCCTCGGCCCGGTGCCAGGCCGTTGTACTGACCATCATCTCGTCAAAAGTGAGGGCTTGGCGAACATCGAGTGGCGGCGGCGCAGCTGCACAGTTCAGTACGACTGTCCCAACTTCGATCAGGTTGACGGCGCCTTTTGGTCGACAGAACATCCTATAACCATCCTCTGGTAAGCGTGACATGGGTAGATGGCACACGATCAGAGGCGGGCGGGCCCGTCGTAACGGCGTCGGTGTTGGCTCATCCTTCGGCGAGGCCTCTCCGTTGGCGGGTCTCGATGCGGCTCCGCTCCGGCATTGATATCTCTGCTGCCTGTCCAGGCCCGTATTCCTCGTCCCGTCGGACAGCTAGGCTGGGTCAGCTTCTTCGCCTTCTAAGGCGTGCTCCATGGCTGGGCTCGGCAATATCACGCAACGCGGCCGCACCGGAGTCCCGGCGTGGTCAGGATAAGAGACCTTACTACCGAAAAACTGTTGCTTACAGGAGTAGTCCGCTATTAAAATTGGGCGCCGGGTGAGTCCGAGTAGCTTATCAGCAAGTTTGGCGGTAATAGATATCCCGGTTTCGGTGGGGTTATCGAAAAGATGCACAGTCTATGCGACGTGCGCCCGCACTCCTCGAGAGCCAACTGGCGTCCTCCACAAGGGCGATACACTTCGGTCCCTGACATCGTTCTGGCTTGCCTGCCTGCCACAGAATCTAATGGGATGCCTCCAAGTAAGCCGTGCTGATTTATACTCCACCACTTTCGTCAGCCCGGGCTTGACAATGGATATTTCGGTCCAAGTCGCTTGACTTCATAAAGCAGAGTGCGCATGGCTGCTATTTAGGAGGCGTTGGTACTGCTCGTAGTCATCGAGTTCTTTCTCTCCGTGTGTGTCTGCGAACTTCATGCCACGCGTGTTTTCTTAGCGAAATTACGTTTACTGCAATTCATACTGCCACTAAAACTATGAACCTCACTTAGTGCAATATTCTTGTGGAAAAGATGCGAAAAGATGTCATATAGAGGTGACGGGGAGGAACACAGCAGCAAAACTGTGAATAAGTTATTTGTTTATCGGGTGAACCTGTGCCCATAAAAGCAAGTTGGGCTCAACGATAACGGGGAACGCAGTCGGTGATCGTTGGAATATGATCAAATGGTTAAGCGCGTCGGCTTTTATACATCACTTGTCGAAGGTTCTAGTGTAATCGCTGGCGCCCACGTGGTTTCCAGAAAGTACTACACAATTCGTGAAGCAAATGCAATCTGATAATGCTAGGTGTGGCGAGGACGTTCACAACAGATAGAACTAACGATAACAGTCACGTAAGTTTCCAATTATGCATGCGCGTCTTGTGCTGAAGGATAACGTTTAACATTTGCTAGCTGGTGAAAATCGGTCATCGGAGAAACATAAATAAGTACACGTATCAATGGCTTCTTCTTAAGAAGCATTGTTCCGATGTCACAAACATAAGAGAGCGAAAAACAAAAGTACATTTACAAAAAAAAGTTACAAAGCAACAAAGTCTGAAAGTTCGTTAGCGCTGAAAAACGCCTTATTTCGCACAATATGGACTATATCAGGTCGTGCGCAGGCGCCACTGTGATTGAGAAATGCCCTCTGGCATGACCGCATAGTCCAGTGCACGTCGGCTGATCTTGTAGGGTCCGAAATAGCGTAGCAAAAGTTTCTCGCTGAGTCTTCGTCGGCGTATTATGGTCCAAACCAAAACATGGTATCCAGGCTGGTGCACCACGTAGCGTCGTCGAAGATTGTACACTGTTGGCAAGCTATAAGTTTACCTATAAAGATTACTAACGATAAAATAACGATTACATGGTCCGTTCTTTTCATGTTTTCATTATATTGTTCATGCTGAGGGTTACAATAGCGAAACTGAGTGCGACAGGAGCTGTTTATTAGTTACTTTGATCTTCTGCCGGCATGTAACCTCTGTATTCTAACATATAGAACTAAGTAACCTTTAACCGAGAATCCACGGAGACCTCATACATGAAGTTGAAGTTTGCAATTTACACATCAGCAAAGCGCAGGATAAGTGGCCTGCGTGCACACATGGTTGGTCCGCTTGATGAGCACGTGTACGGCTGCTCGATCGCAAATTTTTCCTGATGGCAAATTACTCATTCAGCTGGCAGAGCAGCATGTGGGAAGTAAGTAGCCCGGGGGGAAATAATGTACTGCAATAGTTTCTTCCCAGAAGTACAATCACCGACTGAACGAATATTAAACAATTAGCGCTTTTCGTAGGTCCTACATGTGTCCTATGGGAAGCTACCTGGCTGTTATACCGCATTATATTCGCTTGCTACACGCGATTTGGTTCCATGCAACATATTAAATTGCCAGATTAGCCGACACACGCCACCGCAAGTGTTTTGTTGAAGTTTGTTTTGATTCACACATTGGGGACTGCTTTTGACATGTGTTTAGTTTATTTTGTGACAAAATGATTCCCCTCTGGCTTGTTCACGAGGCGAGAAAAAAAGAAGCATCTTCACCATTTTGGCTTATATGGTAGGAACCAGGAAGGCCGCTTCGCCGTGTTTTTTTTTTTTTACTAGGGGCGAATTTGGTTGGGTTTATTGATGGAGCGAGCTCAATCGCAGACTGATGTATCCACAGGCGGCAAGTTTTCATTTTTCCGGGAAGGGGGGCGCTGGAGCCCAACCAGCTTTCCGAACCACATATATTTTCGGGGACGAAGGGGACGTGGTGCAACGCAGCGGTGAGGGAGAACGGGGAGCACGACGTTGCAGTGGGGCTGTCAAACTCTTGTGAGATGCCGGGGAGCGCTTTCGGGAGCTGCTCGGCCAATATTCGTCATCAGATGGTACGTGTGCTGGCCACGGGGCCCCGTGGAGCCGTTCGGAGCGCCGTGAAAATTTGAGGGCTGGCCATACCACGTGGTCATACGCTGGTTGCATACCCCCGATATATGACCCCTGGACGTCGCAAGAATAACACACCGGGAGAAGTCGAAACCTTGGTTGTTCGTCGATAAACCAGGCATTATAATTTTCCCTCGTGTAGTGGGTTGGTTCGTGGCGTGTGTCACGACGATACATCGGGCGTCGAGAAAGCGTGCGCTGAGCGCGCTGGTCATAGCGCGGAGTCTGCGGGTGTGTTGTCATCCTCGACTGTGGGGCTGCGCTGTACTCTACTCCCGCTGCGCTAACCATCGGTTGCCAAGGAGCCGAATGTAGCGTCGTCATAGCCTCACGTGACGTGTACACGCCATGGGGGTCAGCAGTTGAATGCAACATCTCTTCGCGGCGGGAAAGTTCCTCGCAGACAATCTGTCGGATCGTCGAAGGAAGGTCGAGGCAAGGTCTCGCATCCACACTGGCAACTGTCGTAACGTATGCCAACCGACCAAACTTTGGCGTAATCCGACGCATCTTGAGCTTTTCAAAAGTTCTGCAATGCCGAATGACGTCGGCCACAGAACTGAGGCTTTCCTTTCCAATTAGAAAATTGTACACATCTTCAGCCACTCCTTTCAGTAAATGTCCAACTTTATCATCTCCCGACATGCGAGCACTGACCACCTTGCAGAGCTTTAATACTTATTCCATATATGTGGTGCATGTATCACCTGGTAGCTGCGCCCGTTGCGACAGTGTCTGCTCCGCACGCTTTGTTTGGCGACTAAGTCGCCAAAACACGTCTTTAACTCGTTAATAAAAAGTTCCCACGTCGTAAGCGCGTCCTCGTGGTTCTCGTACCACACGAGTGTGGTATCGGTCAGGGAGAACACCACATTGGTGAGCTGAGTGGTTGCATCCCACCCGTTGGACTTGCTCACTCGTTTGGAGTGTACGAGCCACTCGTCGGCATCTTCCGAAGGTGGGTGGAACTCAGTAGTATGGCAGTGGACTGCTAGGCGCTGCCCTCGGAGAGGCTCCTTCTTCTGGTATGTCGAAGACGGTCACGGCTCATGGCGGGAGGCCGGCAAGTCGACGGTTTCGACGAAGCTGAGGCAGTGATGGTTCCGTTGTTGTGAGCGCTACCCCGCGCCTCCACCACTTTGTTACGCGCGTAAAAGACCATTTATCACCCTAACGGATGAAGGGGACCGTTTACTTTAGGGTCGCGAAGGGGAGCGCAAGAGTGGCCAGCTGGTGATCAATTCAGCGTCGTCCTCTTCTTTTCCCGCTCGGGACCGCAAGCACCTTCACCGGCGGTCTTCGTTTCCCTCACGCGTGACATTATATATATGTGTATATATATATATATAGAGAGATATACATATCAGTGGCGAAGCCAGAAATATTGTTCGGGGGGGAGGGGGGGGGGGGGGGCTCACGTTGCCGCTCGGCCTCCTCCTTAAGAGCGAACATTAGCTCGGATGCTCCTATCTAAATACATGTAGAAGGAGAATTCGTTTTTCTCGGCAACCACTGCACCAAATTTGACGAGGTTTATTGCATTTGAAAGAAAAACTTCAATTCTAGTGACTGTTTGTTTCGAATTTTCGATTTAGGTCGCCAATTTTTTATTGAAAAGTGACAAAAATCGAAAATTTTCAGAAAACGAAACAACTAAGTTTACAACTCTGTAAATCAGCAATTAAAATTGATATCACAATTATGTGAAGTGCACATAATATTACATATACAGCGGACAAAATTGATGTGTTACACATGAGTAAGAAAAAATTAAGTAATATGTAAATACAGCTTTTCCAGAATACTTGCACATAACAGCCAATTCACATAAGATACAAATCGACATATCGAATTTGCCCGTTTTGAATGGTGTAACGGATACCGTTTACAGAACCGCGATATTTGTTCTTGATGCACAGATATCAGTTTGTAAACTTCGTGCTTCTATTTTCTCAAACTTTCGAATATTTCAAAACATTTTAAACGAAGTTCAGGCCCTAAATCGACATTCCGCTTCCAACAGACACTAGCGTTTAACTTAGTCTCTCAAATGCAAAAAATTTCATTAAAAGCGATTCAGGCGTTATCTCACTAAAGCGTTCTGCGTTTTACATGTATCTGGATTGGCCGCGTCGGAGTTGGGCCCGAGCTATAGCTTCCTCTTAAACAATTTGCCTAGTGATCAAATGCACGAATAATAACTGCATTGCCATGGCCAAAAATGCTGCAAACGAATTCTTGGACAATACGCACTGTCAATAGAACTAAAATATGCATTTTTTAATCAAAGAATATACTCGTATGTGCAACAAATTGTGCCCAGCTTAACTGATGTCAGTGCTTCCATGTTTTGTGCCTATTTAATAAGTAAAGAAGATATCACACGAACTTTAGGACTACATCAGTCCGGAGCCAGCAAAGCAGTGCATGCCGCTGATATGCAAAATGTAAAGGCCATGAAATGAACAAGTTGAGGACAAATATGTTAATAACACTTTGTCATTCAATATCCTTGTTTACATTCTTGTACATGTGCAACGGCCAGTGAAAAATCTCAATGACACTGTCATTTGTCCCTATGTATTACGCAGCAGCACCCTCTTTCCACCAGTCGAAGATAACGGCACTCGCGAGAGCGCTCTAGAGGGCTTAGGAACGACCACCCTTAGGTGCCGTAAGTGTGTCGTAGAAATGCGAGGCAGCAACAGCTGCGAAACACGAAACCACCTCTTGGTTTTCCTTCCGTACCATTATCAAGGTGATCCGCTGTCCCTTCGGGTTTGCGACACGCATGCAGTTGCTTTCAATCAGCTTATTTGAGGGTGCTGCTTTGTGATGCAGGTGGGAGTGCAGTCGCGTGGTATTCTTCATGTTTCGTGATGTTTGCCAGTCGGAAAAAATTGCACGCAATTAGTACGCTAAAAACACCGCAGATACATGACCTTTGGGGGTGTCTACAAATTTCCCACTGACACTTTCATAATTCACACACTACTTCTCGAGTTATATAAATAATTGGAATTGCCGAAATAAATATCAGTAACAAAAAATTACTGGCAGCTGGAGTAACTCTACTGCTCATTAGGTCTTGCTTGGAGCACTCTGTATAATTAATTGAGTAATCGAAATGAGACCAAGCCGGAATCACTTGATATCATAATAAACAGCAGTCATGCGCAGCAGTGCTTATACTAGGGCTCACAGAAACTGAAAAAAAGAGAAAGAGGCTGCACTTTCGCTGGAAAAGCAAAGTGATATTAGTGATAGTAGCCAAGTATAGGACAATTACACGAATAAAGATTGCACCACCGAGAGACGCGAGATTCTTGGTTGTGCGAGACGATTGCGGCTGTGACACTGGAGTGTCTGCTACTATGAGGTCCTGTAAATGCTCACTCTCCGACAGCTGACGTGCATATATATATATATATATATATATATATATATATATAGTCACATCATAAGAAGCCAACAAACACTGACACCAAGGACAACACAGGGGAACTTGTGCCTATTAGGCGAAACAAAGAAACGATAGAATACTGAAAATTAAAGTGGATGAAAAAAGAACTAGCCGCAGGTGGGAACCGACCCCACAACCTTCGCATTTCACATATAATGCTCTACCAATTGAGCTACCGTGGCGTCGTTTTCCCATCCACTTTCTTGGATATTTATGTGTGCTAGTAGAACCCTGGGAATGTTAGCCAGCGCCACAACTCACAGACCTTGGCGGCGGACGTGGAACGACCTTTTTGCCGCAGGTGTCACGAGAACGTGATCTTTTTGGGTGAAGGCAACTGGTCAATAAACCCACGTATGCTACCTGAAGGCATCAAACATTGCCGGATTCGAGACCCTCATTATGTAATAAACGAGAAGAAAGGGGGTTAACCGAGGGGCCCGATTTTTATTAGTCATATCATAAGCCAACAAACACTTACACCAAGGAAACATAGGGGAAATTGTGCTTAATAAGTGAAACAAAGAAACAATAAATTATTGTAAATTAAAGTGGATGAAAAAACAATTAACCGCAGGTGGGAACCGAACCCATAACCTTCGCATTTCGCGTCTGATGCTCTACCAATTGAGCTACCGCGGCGTTGTTTTCCCATCCACTTTCTTGGGTATTTATGTGTCCTGGTTCTTTTCTCATCCACATTATTTTCCATTAATTTATCGTTTCTTTGTTTCAATTATTAAGCACAATTTCCCCTATGTTGTCCTTGGTGTCATTGTTTGTTGGCTTCTTATGATATGACTAATAAATATCGGGCCCCTCGGTTAAACCCCTTTCTTCTCATTGATTACATAACGAGGTCTCGAATCCGGCGACATTGATGCCTTCAGGTGGCATATGTGGGTATATTGACCAGTTGCCTTCACCCAAAAAGATCACGTTCTCGTGACACCTGCGGCAAAAAGGTCGTTCCACGTCCGCCGCCAAGGTCTGTGAGTTGTGGCGCTGGCTAACATTCCCAGGGTTCTACTAGCACACATAAATACCCAAGAAAGTGGATGGGAAAACGACGCCACGGTAGCTCAATTGGTAGAGCATTATATGTGAAATGCGAAGGTTGTGGGTTCGGTGCCCACCTGCGGCTAGTTGTTTTTTCATCCACTTTAATTTTCAGTATTCTATCGTTTCTTTGTTTCGCCTAATAGGCACAAGTTCCCCTGTGTTGTCCTTGGTGTCAGTGTTTGTTGGCTTCTTATGATGTGACTATATATATATATATATATATATATATATATATATATATATATATATATATATATATATATATATATATATATATATATATATATATATGTATATATATATATATATATACATATATATATATATATATACATGCACGTCAGCTGTCGGAGAGTATGAGAATTTACAGGACCTCATAGTAGCAGACACTCCAGTGTCACAGCCGCAATCGTCTCGCACAACCAAGAATCTCGCGTCTCTCGGTGGTGCAATCTTTATTCATGTAATTGTCCTATACTTGGCTACTATCACTAATATCACTTTGCTTTTCCAGCGAAAGTGCAGCCTCTTTCTCTTTTTTTCAGTTTCTGTGAGCCCTAGTATAAGCACTGCTGCGCATGACTGCTGTTTATTATGATATCAAGTGATTCCGGCTTGGTCTCATTTCGATTACTCAATTAATTATACAGAGTGCTCCAAGCAAGACCTAATGAGCAGTAGAGTTACTCCAGCTGCCAGTAATTTTTTGTTACTGATATTTATTTCGGCAATTCCAATTATTTATATAACTCGAGAAGTAGTGTGTGAATTATGAAACTGTCAGTGGGAAATTTGTAGGCACCCCCAAAGGTCACGTAACTGCGGTGTTTTGAGCGTACTAATTGCGTGCAATTTTTTCCGACTGGCAAACATCACGAAACATGAAGAATACCACACGACTGCACTCCCACCTGCATCACAAAGCAGCGCCCTCAAATAAGCTGATTGAAAGCAACTGCATGCGTGTCGCAAACCCGAAGAGACAGCGGATCACCTTGATAATGGTACGGAAGGAGAACTAAGAGGTGCTTTCGCGTTTCGCAGCTGTTGCTGCCTCGCATTTCTACGACACACTTACGGCACCTACGGGTGGTCGTTCCTAAGCCCTCTAGAGCGCTCTCGCGAGTGCCGTTATCTTCGACTGGTGGAAAGAGGGCGCGCCCCCTACGCTCGGCTGGTTCTTCTCGATCGCTCTCCTCCATCGTCGAGTGCCCTGATGTGCTCCGAACCCTGTCGTCGGTGCAGTCGTAGAGATTGAGGCTTTTACCGCATCATCGTCACAGCACAATGTCGCACCATTGTTCCGTCTCACAGCGTAAAGATATTGGGAATTGTCTTCCAGTCGCCTCGCACCGACACATGATTACTTCACAAGCTTAAGAATACTAGAAGCGTACGGTGAGGGGCTAGTTGGTATGACATTATGGGAACAAAGAAAAACTGCGCAAAAAAGGACAAGACAGAAAAAGAACCACACGACACAGGCGCAGACTAACAACTGGTTTAATGCTCCAACGCCTCTTTCCTACCAACAACAGAACGCATGCGCACCAACCACAAAGACCAATGCCGCTATCATGTAGTCGAGCCTAGAAACGCCAACTCCTTGCGGTACAAATGTATGGAAGCCTCACTAACACATTTATCTGGCCCTAATCTCGCGATTTCTAAAGCTTCGATTACTTCACGCTCTTTCTTATCCCTTGCGCGTCCGACAATCTTAGTCCGGCCGAAAAGTGGGGTACAAACATTGCCGTCATGCCTGCAGGTCTTGCAATGCTTAGGAAGATGCTGTCCTCTAGAATCATCTAGGGAATTGGCATGTTCTAATAATCTAATATTAATGCAGCGGCCTGTTTGTCCAACGTACACGTTGCCACAACTCAGCGGAATCTCATAGATGACATTCGCACTACAGGGCACAAACTTGTTTCTGTGGTTAGTGCTGCACTCGATTTTCTTTTTCCTATCAGGTCCGTCTATCAGGTCCGACGATCCGTATAAGGTCAGCAGCTCAGACCGTGTGGCGCAAGCACTAGGGGATAACCTTTCTGCTGTTAACTCGGGCTTCTCGGTTGACATTGAAGAGCTGTTCTATTCCCTTCCCCACGAAGACCTGTTCTGCGCTGTCCGGAACTGTATTGAACGATCCGGTGCTGCGTCTTTCCAGAATGCGTGTGGTATTTCTGCGGAAGGTTTTCTAGAGTTGCTTAAGGCATATCTTTCTTCAACCATTGTGAGTTTTCAGGATAAATTTTATGTGCAAAAACGCGGCATTTGTATCGGGTCGTGTGTAGCCCCTGTTTTGTCTGAGATCCTTTTAGCCGAACTTGACCGCTCGCTATCGCGGGTACTTTCTGACGACCGCATCGTTCGTGTGTTCCGATACGTTGATGATTTTTTAATTCTTTTAAATTTAGACCACAATGATAACTTGACACAGGTGGCATCGGAGGTTTTAATATCCTTTAAGTCTGCTTTTGCCAGTTTTAATTTTACTATTGAACTTCCTGAAAACTCTTGCTTGCAATTCCTAGACTTATAATTATTTTTTAACGACCCTGACCACCTCTGCTGGGCGTACATGCCTAGGTCGAAAAAAGCACTTCTACCCTTCAACTCTAGCCATTCGAAGCTGGTCAAGAGGGGGATTGCGTCAACGTGCCTCAGGGCTTCGTTAGTGAAGTCCTGCCCTCATAAGGTTCAATCTAGTTTTGATGCCCAAGCTGATCGCCTTCGGTGAGCCGGTTTTCCATTGGCCCTTCTTCGGGCTGTTGCCGAGTCCCTGCTGAAGTCCTTCCGACCAAGTTCAAAGCCTCGTGGGGTGGATCCACAGGAGAGGAGGAAGTATGAAGTTATGCCCTATGTCCACAGGGTCTCGCACGGCCTGAAGAGGGTCGCTGGTAAATTCGGCATACAGGTTCTCTTTTCGGCACCTTGTAAGCTGTCCAGTCTGTGCAATTTAGTTAGACCTGATAGGAAAAAGAAAATCGAGTGCAGCACTAACCACAGAAACAAGTTTGTGCCCTGTAGTGCGAATGTCATCTATGAGATTCCGCTGAGTTGTGGCAACGTGTACGTTGAACAAACAGGCCGCTGCATTAATATTAGATTATTAGAACATGCCAATTCCCTAGATGATTCTAGAGGACAGCATCTTCCTAAGCATTGCAAGACCTGCAGGCATGACGGCAATGTTTGTACCCCACTTTTCGGCCGGACTAAGATTGTCGGACGCGCAAGGGATAAGAAAGAGCGTGAAGTAATCGAAGCTTTAGAAATCGCGAGATTAGGGCCAGATAAATGTGTTAGTGAGGCTTCCATACATTTGTACCGCAAGGAGTTGGCGTTTCTAGGCTCGACTACATGATAGCGGCATTGGTCTTTGTGGTTGGTGCGCATGCGTTCTGTTGTTGGTAGGAAAGAGGCGTTGGAGCATTAAACCAGTTGTTAGTCTGCGCCTGTGTCGTGTGATTCTTTCTCTGTCTTGTCCTTTTTTGCGCAGTTTTTCTTTGTTCTTAAGAATACCACAGCCCGAATTACGGACATGATCCGGCGAATAACAACCAAGGCAAGAGGCCCCGGGCAGGCGACCAAGCTTCGGCTTGTCCAAGCCTTCGTTGTTTCTCGAATAACTTACGCTATTCCATGCGCACTACTCAACGCGACAGAATTCAAGAAAGGCAACACAGTGATCAGAAAGGCTTATAAGCAGGCCGATAAGTACGTCCACAGAACGCCTATTACGACTAGGAGTGCACAACACGGCCCAGGAGCTGATCGAGGTACATTTATCCAGTCAGCGAAGAAGGCTGGCGGTTACGGAAGTGGGGAGGTCCATCCTCTTACGCCTGGGATTCTCTGCCCCTCTCAGCTATCCGCCGCCTCAGACTGTGAGCTTACCCCATGCCATCCGGAACAAGATCACCGTGCGTCCTCTACCTCGCAACATGCACCCAGTGAACCACCCACAGCGAATGGAGGTCCGCGTCCTGGCCATACGCAAGCAATACGGTACTTTACCCACTGCAGCCTACACGTATGCGGGTCTTACCCCAGACGCGCAGCCACAACTGCCACCGTAGTCGTCAACAAAGAACATCGAAGCAGCATTCAGCCTCCCCCCCCCCCCCACCCCAGAAACAATGCCCTCCAAGCCGAGGAAGTGGCCATAGCCGTCGCTCTTTTCCGAACAGAGGTTGAAGTCATAGTGCCCGACTCCCAAGAGGCGAACATTGAACACATTGAACACACTGAACGGCCACTGGTACTTGCGCCGACTGCGCTTTACCCAGTGTGGATTGGTGTCACTTGAACAGGGCGCATTATGCAAATTTACCAGGGTGTTTCTGCGAAAACTTGCTTTATCTGTGCACATGAGGTTGCTCGAAAAGTCTGGTGACTCTTCAGCTTTTGTGAGGACCCCAGTTCGAGAAATTCGAGATTTCATAGGTCCCTATCTTCCAAACATTTGTGCTGGTTAAGGTGGCACGGGTGAAAGGCCGACATTTAGAATCCTCCAAACTGATGACTTGGAAATTGGTGCTTGTCCGGCCACGTCCCGAACGCTAGCATGAGGGTTTGAGGCCATAAATAGTAGAACATCCGTACGTAGGCTGGTCTCAGTGATGGAATCTCCGCCGCTATGTCTGGCAGCTGCCGGTTTGTGTCAGGCTTTAATAATTTCTGATGACAGTAGATGCGTTTGGTCTAGACTGATATGTATTCGCGGCCTTCCTCTTGGTGCCTTTCGAAGCTCCGAAGTCAACGATCATGCTTTCCTTCTGCTCATTAGAGAAACACAGGGCGACTGAAACGAACTGAGAACTGGAACTGAAACGCACATGGTTTGTGGTGACACAACCATGTGCGGAGGGGGGGGCGCAGCCCCCCTCTCTGGAAAGTTCCGGAAGGGGCTCCAGAAAAGCAGCACGGAATAGGCTCCACTGCAGCGGAGCCCTATAGCCAGACGAAAGGCACAACTGTCGGACATTGTACCAGCGTGATGGCAATAATGAATGATTGTGTTCTATGCGGCAACATCACTTCCAAGAGCGCACCCTCTCCACAAATTTTTTTGTTTTTGTTTTTTCTCTTGGCGAAGCTGCTTTTGTTTGAATATGTACAGCCGGATCTTCAGGCCCGAATAGTGCATTAGTGCAGAAGCGCCCGTTTGTGTTGTCTCTCCGTCTCCTTATATAGTTGCAGCATTGCATGACAGGAAGGAGTAGCAAGTATTGTCACGTGGTAGTGACGGTTAAGAAGGCAGCAAAACCGTGAGTTACGAAACGAGCGTTTTATTGGGCGAACTTGTGCCCTCAAAAACAGGCTACACTCAAAGAACAACGGTAGCGGGAACACACTCGGCAATCGTCGAAAATCTGATCAGCGGGCCAAGCCCGTCGGCCCCCACACAGCAGTTGTCGAATGCTCCAGACCAACCGCCGGGACCCGCGCGCCCTCCACAAAGTTCCACACCATTCGCATCAGGCGATGAAATCAGATAACGCAAGGTTATGCGACAACAGACAACGGACCGAAGCATCGACAACCCTCCAGAAACCTCGGACACAGGCAGTTGCGTCCCGCGCCGCGCGATAACACCCGTCAGGCGGCGAAACGTGGTCGCCCGATAAAGATAAGTGCACGTGTCAATACCCCCGTCTTAAAAAGCATCGACCCGATGCTGCAAACAAACGAAAGTAATAAAGAATAGCACTCGTAGCAAAGCAAACAACAAAATAAGAAAGTTCGTCAGCGTCCGTAAAATGGTTTCAGGCGCACCACGTGGACCACTTGAGATCGTGCGCGGCGCCGCTGTGAATGCGAAATACCGTCTGGCACGACCTTATAGTCCAGCGCGCCAATACGTCGGATGCCCTTGTAGGGTCCGAAATAGCGTCGCAGTGGTTTCTCACTGAGTCCTCGTCGGCTTATCGGGGTCCATACCGAAACACGGTCGCCGGGCTGGTACTCGACGAAGCGTTGCCAGAGGTTGTATTGTCGGCTGTCGCTCCCCTGGTGGTTCTTGATCCGCAGGCGGGCGAGCCGTCGGGCTTCTTCGGCGTGCTGGAGATAGCTAGCGACGTCAAGATTCTCCTCGTCAGTGACATGCGGCAGCATGGCGTCGAGCGTCGTCGTCGAGTTCTGCCGCTAACCAGCTTAAACGGCGTGATCTGTGTTGTTTCTTGCACTGTTGTAAGCGAATGTTACGTACGGCAGGACGGCATCCCAGGTCTTGTGTTCGACGTCGACGTACATTGCTAGCATGTCGGCGAGGGTCTTATTCAGGCGCTCCGTAAGACCATTCGTCTGTGACTGGTATGCCATTGTTCTCCTGTGATTGATCTGAATGTATTGCAGAATGGCTTGGGTGAGCTCCGCTATAAAGGCCGTTCCTCTGTCGGTAATGAGGACTTCTGCGGCGCCTTGTCACAGCAGGTTGTTTTCGACAAAGAATTTCGCCACTTCGGCTGCGCTACCTTTCACCAGTGCTTTAGTTTCAGCGAAGAGGGTGAGGTAGTCCGTCACCATGACGATCCACTTATTTCCGGTTGTTGACGTCGGAAAAGGTCATAACAAGTCCATCCCGGTGTGCTGGATTGGTCGGCAAGGAGGCTCGTTTGGCTGTAGTAATCCCGCTGCCCTTGTCGGTGGTGTCTTGCGTCGCTGACAGTCTCGGCATGCTCTGACATGACGGGCGACGTCGGCGGTCAGGCGCGGCCAATAATACCTTTTCTGTATCCTCGATAGTGTCCGCGAAAATCCGAGGTGTCCAGCGCTCGGATCGTCATGCAGGGCGTGCAATACTTCTGGACGCAGTCCTGACCGGACGGCAAGATAGTTGGCGCGCACTGGTAAGAAGTTCTGCATTACGAGTAGGTTGTTTTGAAGCGAGAACGAGGACAATCCTCACTTAAATGCCCTAGGGACAACGTCGGTTTGCCCTTCCAAATACTCGACGAGGTTTTTCAACTCCGGGTCTGCTCACTGCTGTTCAGCGAAGTCGTCCGTGCTTAAAATGCCAAGAAAGGCGTCGTATGCAGGCGGCGAGCCGTCGCGAGGCCGGCTACCTCGTCCTGCTCGATGTACAGGGCGCCTTCGATGGGCTGCCGCATTCGACGATCGTCAGTCGAATGCGGCAATCGCCCACTTATCTACATTCGACGATCGTCAGTGCGCTGCACGAGCTCGGCATCACCGACCGGCTACTCGACTACGTGCGAGCCTTCTTGTCTGATCGCACACTTCGGGTGCGGGTTGGAGGTGCACTCAGCCGGCCGCGCAGTGTGTTTTCTGGTGTTCCGCAGGGCAGTGTTTTGAGCCCCTTTTTGTTTAATCTTGCCCTGGCGCGACTTCCGGACTACATCCCAAAAGCGATGTCGCACGAAGTACGGGTGGCAATCTACGCCGACGACATCGCCCTCTTTGCGACTGGCCCTACTCAAGTCGGCTATCAGGTGCGTGCATCTGTCCAGACTGCAATTGACGCGGTGGACCAGTACATGGGAAGCATCGGCCTCCAGCTGTCGGTGACCAAAACAGAGGCACTGCTGGTGCACCCACGAGGCACGCGAGCACGTTCCGAAGCGCCACCGCTGACTCTGCGCCGTTGCCCTCTCCCGTGGCGCAAGAGCGTCCGTTACCTCGGCCTGCAGATCGACTGCCGCGTCAACTTCAATGCGGCCGTCTCCCACATCTGCAAGCAATCGAGGAAAGTCGCCAGCGCCGCGCGCTCTCTTCTCGCGCGTGGACACGGATGCACGCCGCAACTCGCACTGCGCGTTTACAACTCTGTGGCCACATCGAGGGCACTCTACGCCCTCCCCACCACCAACGCTCGATCGGCGAATTGGAATGCCATTGACATGGCGCACCGTACTGCGGTGCGAGAACTATACGGCCTCCCTCGCTCCTCCCAAGTAGGGGCGACACTCGCGGAAGTGGGCAACTGGCCGCCATCGCTTCGTGCACGAAAGCAGGCGCTCCACCACATTGAGCGCCTGCAGCGCTCACCACAGGGCCAGCGGCTTGTCTGCAGACTCCACTCCCTGCCGAACTCGGGAACGGGCAAGTGCGCCACCGAGTTCTCAAAGCTCATCGGGTCGTTGCCACAGTTCGTCTCCCTGCCGTACTACTCCAGTCTGCTCGACGTGAACATCGCGGTGCCTGGCGTCGCATCAAAGCGCCGAACTGCGGTGTGCGCCATGAGACAGGAGACCGCCTCCCTACTGCACGAGCGACTGGCAGGACGACTTCTCGTCTACACCGATGGCTCGGTGACGGCGGACGGGTCTGGTGCTGCGGCTTGCACGGCACCGGACATCTCGGAAACGCGCCAGTGCCGACTGCGCTTTGCCGCGTCATCGACAGTGGCCGAACTCGCCGCCATTGATCTCGCTGCCGACCTTCTATTGGAACATTCGAACATTGTGTCAGCGGCCATTCTCACTGACTCTCGTGCGGCGCTTTGCATGCTGGCCAGGGACTACGGCGGAGTGCCCCTTGTTGTTCGAGTTGGCTGCAAGCTGCGACACATCGTGAATCAAGGCTGCGACCTGGCGCTTCAGTGGATACCCGCTCATATCGGATTGCCAGGCAACGAGGAGGCTGACTCCCTCGCCAAGGCCGCGCACGGTGAGCGCTTTCCCCTCACCAACTTGGTGACCAGCTTCGACGCGGCCAAGACAGCTGTTCTGCGCAGCCTCACTGCGCAACATCCCGATCGGCGCGTCGCGGCGGGAACGCCCCCGCGCCTACTCCCGCGTGCGGGCCTCACTCGGGCTGACTGCGCCTTCCTTCTCCGCCTGCGTATCGGCTGCTACAAAACAGCGGCGCGCACACACAGGCTCACGGGAACCGGCAGCCCCGTGTGTGGTAACTGCGATGACGTGGAGACACTGGAACACCTTCTGCTTCACTGCCCGGCCTTCGGGACCGAGAGGGAGGCTCTGTACGCCTCCTACCGCCGATGTGGCTTGCCATCCACCACCCTGCAGAGCCTACTCTTCCCCAATGCTCACAGTTCCATTACTAAGCGTGCATTTTCGGCATTGATAGAATTCTGCGAAGCAACACACCTCAGAGCGCGGCTGTAGGCCCCGCAAACGCTTAGCTACATTGTCGTCTTTTCTTTTTTGCTATTCCGCTCTGTCTCTCCTTTTTACTTCCGGTCACTATCTCCATCTTTTTCTCCCCACACCCCTTTCCCCGTGCAGTGCTGTTGAGGTGTCCTCCTGTGAGAGACAGTTACGGCACTGCACTTATCTCTTCCATTTCTCTTTAAAAATCACTTCACACACACATCTTCGTCATCTCGCGGCGGCGAGTCAAAGGGGGCGCGTGATAGGCAATCGGCATCAGAGTGTTTGCGCCCGGACTTATAGGTTACAGTGATATCATATTCTTGCAGTCTTAGGCTCCACCACGCCAGCCGTCCTGAAGGATCCTTTAAATTCGCTAGCCAACACAAGGCGTGATGGTCGCTGACGACTTTGAATGGCCTGCCATATAGGTAAGGGCGAAATTTCGCTGTAGCCCAAACGATGGCGAGGCATTCCTTCTCTGTGGTAGAATATTTGCCTTCCGCTTTTGACAACTACCGGCTAGCGTAAGCTATCACGTCTTCATGTCCATCTTTTCTCTGGACTAGGGCGGCACCGAGGCCTAGGCTACTGGCGGTCTCTGGCGGATGAAGGCGGTCTTTTCGCGATCTCTCTCGTCGACTTCTATTTGCTAGTAGCCAGACTTGAGATCCATCGACGAGAAGTATTTTGCGTTGCAGAGCCGATCTAATGCGTCGTCTATCCGTGGTAGGGGGTATACATCCTGCTTTGTGATCTTGTGAAAGCTGTTTATTTCAAATTCTTGTTAATGATCATACCTCTTCCAAACATTAAAGGTAAACCAATTCTTTGTTGATACTTAATACCAGTCACTTTCTTGTAGCATAACATATGTGTAGCAGTATTTTATAGTGTACGTTGTCATGCGCAATTCCTTTCCTGAAATAGCTGATGCGGCATTGATGTGTGTCTTGCATTACCATTTGCACTGTGTGCTATGTAGAAATAAACTTTTCTTAATGTTTTTGGCTTTCAGTGCTTGCATGGTAAAGTGGCTTCTTTCTTGAATGCAAGCTTTCTCATTCCTATATTTAATTGCTACTCTCGGCCAGAATTGCTATTCTTGCTCGACAGCCTGTATTTTTGCGCGAGCTACATTAAAGTGATCTATTGCGGAATCTTGTTTCGCTGCTGTCTGACTTGGTACTCGTCACCGTGTTACGTTTCTTTTATGTGGGAGCCTGGACAATTGCATTGGAAAGCAGTCTCTTGAGGTAAGCACCTGCTCCTGCAGTTAGCGCAGCGACATAGACTCCGAATTTACATACACCGTGATTGGCACTCCCTATTCCGTCCTTTCCTGCTGCTGCCATGTGAAAATTTTGCTTGTGGCCTTCCTCTGCCATGATTTGGCGTCAACAGAGACTATCATACGTGATTACATGGTCCGAAGTGTATGAAGTTCATATCCACAAGGGTGGAAAGGCCTGCAAAAGTGGCTGCAAAATGGGGATGCCCACAAACCGACCATGCTCATATTTAGAGAATGTGGGACACCAGGTGTGAGTTATACATCAGCGGCACGCGAAAGAAAAAAAAAATGTGCAGGTTAGAAAGGAAGTAACGCTGAAATGCCGGGTACTTCATGTCGCTATGTTGGCTGCGGCAGCAGATGCTTGCGTCACCCAATTGCTTTGCAATGCGAATTGCTCATCTTCAGTGGCAACTGTCAGTGCAAACAGGTAGGACACACCGTTCAATCTGCTTCCGCTGCTGGTTGTTGCTTGTTACCGGACCACCATGTGCGACGTAGGCAAGCACTATGCCTGCAGTCAGACGGTTGAATGTGCCGTAAGCGACTCGTGTGTCTGTATGCTTACTGTTGTCATGTGGATAATAGCCAATGTATAGTGTATAGTGCCAAAGCGGTATGTTCGAGGTATGCTGAAGTGATTTGATTGCATAGCCTTATTTTAATAGTGTAACACTTGATCATGGTTGCCGTGTTACATTTCTCGGATTGGGCAACAGCCTCTCAGGGTAAGCATCTACTCCTGCAGTCCGCACAGCCACATAGACTCCCTGTTTACACGCACCGTGATTGATGCTCCCCATTCCGTCCTTTCCTGCTGCAGCCGTGTGCAAATTTTGCTTGTGGCCTTCCTCGGCCATGGCTTAGCGTCAACGAGGGCTGTCATACGTCATTACATGGTCCAAAGTGTATGAGGTTGATATCCACATCGGTGGAAGGGTCTGTAAAATGGTGATTCCCACAAAACAGACCATGTCCATATTGAGAGCAGGTGGTGCACCAAGTGTGAGCAACCTATTAAACGCTACCGAAAGGACAAAACGAAACGTGCAGGTTGGAAAGGAGGTAACGCTAAAGTGCCAGGTAGCTGATGTCGCGGTGTTTGCTATGGCAGCAGATGCGTGCATCACCCAATTGATTTGCAATGGAACTTACAGCGACTGGCGATGCAAACAAGTGTAACACTGTCCAATCTACTTGCGCCGCTGGTTGTCATTCGTTACTAGACTGCCATGTTCGACGAAGGCAAGCACTGTGCCTGAAGTCGGATAGCTGATTGTTCTGTAAGCGACCTATAGTGCGTGAACGCTCATTGTTGTCATGTGGATCTTAGCTAATGTACGCTGTATTGTCTGAACCTTATGCGGTGATTGAATGCCGAGTCTCATTTGATCGTGGTTGCCATGTTATGTTTCTTGGATGTGACGATCTCGTCAGCTGCATTGGGGAACAGTCCCGCGAGGTAACCAAAAGCTCCTGCAGTCCACACAGCAACAATGACTCCCAATTTACACACACCGTAATTGGTGCTCCCCGTTCGACCTTTCATGCTGCAGCAGTGAGAAAATTATGCTTGTGGGCCTTCATGAGACGTGATGCGGCGTGAACGCAAACCAGCATACGTGATTACATGATCTGAAGTGTATGAAGTTGATAGCCACATGGGTGGAAAGGCCTCTGCAAAAGTGGCTGCAAAATGGTGATGGTCATATTGAGAATGTGAGGCACCAAGTGTGAGTTACACATTAGCGGCACGCGAAAGAACAAAAATAAACGTGCAGGTCGGAAAGGAGATAACGCTAAAATGCCGGGTAGTCCATGTCGCTTTGCTGGCTGCGGTAGCACATTCCTGCGTCCCCTGGTTGCTTCGCAGTGCAAGTTACCGCGACTGTCGATGCAGACAGGTGGGGCACTGTCCAATTTCCTTACGCTGCTGATTGTCGCTCGTTACCAGACCGCCATGTGCGACGACTTAAGTGAGCTTCTCAGCGTATCTCGAGATGCAAATTTTATTTCTGCTCTTGTACGAGAAGGTGCACTGCTTTTCTTCTGCCAATAAAGTCGCACGTGCTGTTCACTCACTAGTGGGTTGTTTGTATGGGCGTCAGTTGAGGCTCTTTGGTCTCCTGGCAATTAGAACGCACCAGCTACGCGGCAGCCAAGGCAATGAGGCATGTCGCATAGGCAGCTGGGCGAGCACTGCGTGTACCAGCGCACGCGACCGGCGGAAAACGGCCATATTGGATTTTGCTCTAAAAAAAAAAACACTTCCGCTTCCTGGTTGAGCATCGCCCTCTGGCATCCGCCCCGCTAAGTTCTATGCGCTGCCGCTGCTCATTTTCGTACCACTGCCGACGGTACAGTTTCCCTTCTTTAAGTTGGTTCTTTATTCTATGGTGCCGTGCTACAGGGACCTTATGCCGTGCTAGCCGTTGCTGCGTTCCCATGCTACACGACAGATGGCGGCACAGCCATCTGTCGTGTATCAGCATATTGTCATTTGGGCCTGGTATCGGCAGCGCTCGGTAGGTTTCGCGGACATCGCGGGTGCGCGTTGCTTTGCTTGGTTTGCGGACATCGCGGGTGCGCTTTGCTTTGTTTGGTGTGTTTGGCGTTTGACAGCCGTAACGAAGTGATGAGTTCGCAGAGGGCTCCCTAGAGCTTGAAGTGCAAGCGAACTGCAATCGTGTTTGCCGAAGACAATGGCAACCACAGTGCCGTCTCCGAATTCGGTGTGGTCCGAGCTTGCATCATCAGGTGGAGAAAGCAGCGGGAACAGATCATGAAAGGCGCCCCGACGCGCAAGAAGTTCACAGGACCGCCCAAGGGCCGACATCCGCAAATGGAAGAAGCGGTGTGCGAGTTCGTTCGCAGCGAACGATGCAGGGGCTTCGCTGTCACTGCTGATGCAATTCAAATAAAAGCGTTGGAGATCGCAACACGAGTGCAGATCCCCCCACAGTGTTTCGTGCCAACCGGGGCGGGGTAAAGAGCTTATGATGAGACGAAACGGATTTTCTTTGAGACGCCGGACAACAATTTGCCAGAAGCTGCCAGCCGATTTTGAAGAAAAAATTATAGCTTTTCAGCGGTATGTGATGAAGCTCCGCAGAGAACACTTCTACGAGCACGGTCACATCGGCAACGCCGATGAGACGCCGGTCTACTTTGACATGCCGATCGAGGGCGTGCTCAGTTAATGAAGTAGGAGCCCGAGAAGTGAAGGTGAGGACGACAGGATGCGAGAAGCAGCGTGTCACAGTGGTACTATGCAGAACAGCTAACAGCCGAAAGCTTCCGCCATATTTCATTCTAAAAAGCAAAAACCTGTCAAGAAATGAATGTTTTCCTAAAGATGTGATCGTGAGAGTGCAGGAAAAAGGGTGGATGACAGCTGATCTGATGACAGACTGGATTCGGGTCGTGTGGCAGCAGCGCCTGGAAGCATTGCTCGGCGGATCTGCAGGCACGCGGTCGATGCTTCTGCTGGACGCGTTTCGCGGCCATCTGACACCGGAGGTAAAGGCCAAGCTTCGGAACATCAAAAGCGACTTCATTGTAATTCCGGGTGGCATGACGCCAGTGCTGGAACCTTTGGACGTTTCAGTAAACAGCCAATCTCTGACAAGAGTACGAAGAGTGGGTGCGAAATCCTTACCGTAAGAAGACGCCGACGGGAAAGCTGCAGAAAGCGTCTCCATCAACCATCGCAAAGTGGATTTCGGACGTGTGGAAGCGGGTCCAAGCGGACGTTGTGGTCAAATCATTTAAGAAGTGCTCGATCACAAACCACTTCGACGGAACGGAAGACGACCTGTTGTGGGATACCGAGAGCGGCGGTTCAAGCGGTGCAACGAACTCGAGTGGCAGTGATAGTGACTGAGCATCCGACACAAGCGGTGGGTTCACTGTCTGCACCGATTTTTCTTTTGAATGTTTGCAAAATAAAATGTTATTTCTCGCACCCGTCTCGTCGTGATGTCGCAGCGAAAAGGTAAAAAGGAGGGAGGGGTCTAGATTTTTCGAATCTGTGATCCCCCCCCTTACTTTGGCATCGCGATCGTGAAAAAAAGGGGGTGCTTAGAATCGAGTAAATACGGTATATTGTTTTCATGGTAAGTGAAGCTTCATGGAAACAAAGTCCGGCGTTACCGAACAAGTGCGTATGGGTGCGGCTAGCGCGTTGACCTGGCCTCCGTATGTGCTACGTGCTATTATCCCTTTGACGTGCGCGCAGGTGTACGTTCTTCTGTCGAGCCCTTTTTATTCTTACAACGCATCCGCAAACCTTCACTTCCCTGCGCCTCTCGAACACACAGATAAGATTATTGCAATAAAGGGGGTTCGACCCTTTATGACACATAGCAGCTGCCTCTTTCCCATCCTTCCACATGGCTGTTTTACGTGCCACAAACCCAGGTGTGAATATCCGCATGGTTGCCATTGGCGGTTTTAATGCAGGTGCTTTTTCGACGCTAGCGCCAAGTTACCCTTCTGTTACGGCCCAAGCAGGAGGGCGATACTTTGGCGAAATGGTGTCGCACACGATCATCTATGTTGTCACGGCAACAGGAACAGCGGCTGCGCGGCGCCTCCTCACCCGCGCTATTTGTTTTTCCTTTTTATTTTTATTATGAGAATCCGCTCCGTCTCTTTCTAGCTGTAGTGCAAGAAATTAATTTTCTTTTATTGATGTGAATGTGGACTTTGTGAGAACTTTTGAGTGTTTTCAATCTTGTGTCGAAAAGGATGGAGAGAGAAGAAGCAGAAGAAGGCTAGCCAGGGACAGCTCGTGCGCTTGGCAGCATAAAAAAGAAAGATTGAAAAATGCAAAAGGAAGACGAAGAGGCGGGTGCCGAACTAGCAGGGAGGCGCTCGTGATTTGGAAGACGCAGGAGCAGTGCGCTCTACCGGGACCTCCTGCTGCGGTACCTGACGCAGCCCTGATCTGAATATTTTGTTAGGCGCTTTTCGATAAGTTTTTCCATAACATTATTAAAAAATGGAAGAACGCAAATGGGTCTCTAATTCTGTGTAAGCGTGCGATCGCCTTTTTTTGAAAACGGGAAGGGTTCGACCGCGTTTGAGCTCATGAGGAAAAACACCGGTTTTAAAAATCAGGTTAATGATAACTGGGAGGACATTAGCGATATGTTATGCGATCATTTTAATGTGGTAAGCGTTAATATTATCTGAACTAGCACTAGTGGCTTTAAGGGTTCTAATTGCTAAAATTACTTCATCAGGTGTCGTTGGAAAAAGGAAAAATGAATGAGTTAAGCTTTAAAGGACATGTGACAACATGAAGTGGAATCAGAAGTCTTATTGAAGAAAGCATCACAAAAGGCATTTGCAATATCAAGGGGATTTTTGTATTCCATGTCATTGTGAAGGATTCTCGAAATGACGTTCTGAGAGTTACAGTTCAAAAAGGTGTTAACTATTTCCCACTTTTTCCTAGTGTTATTACCACATTCTATAATTTTTGTTTGTTATAACTCCTCTTCACACGTATAAGCTCTGTAGAAAGTGAGTTGAAAAATATTTTGTAATGGGCAAATAGTTTAGTGTTGAAAGGCTCTTCTTTGCTTTGTATACAATTTTTCACAAGACCACATTGCCTTCAGAAAGCTATCTGTGAGCCATAGATTTTGTGACGATGATACCTTTTTTCTGCATATTATTTCATGAGAGTGGGAGTTGAAATGCGATGAAAGTGTGGTTAAACTACGAAAAAGATTTTTCAGGTTCAATAGATGATATAACTTCCGACCAGTCAGCTTCAGTTACGCTAGCAAGGAATGACGTCTTAGATAAGGCTGAGTGATTGCGCAGGCGTAGAATGCTAGGATCATCATCAACATCAGCTTGGTTACGCCCACTGCAGGGCAAAGGCCTCTCCCATACTTCTCCAACTACCCCGGTAATATACTAATTGTGGCCGTGTTGTGCCTGCAAACTTCTGAATCTCATCGTCTCCCCTAACTTTCTGCCGCCCCCTGCTACGCTTCCCTTCCCTTGGAATCCAGTCCCTAACCCTTCATGACTATCGGTTATCTTTCCTCCTCATTACATGTCCTGCCCATGCCCATTTCTTTTTCTTCATTTCAACTAAGATGTCATTAACTCGCGTTTGTTCCCTCACCCAATCTGCTTTTTTCTTATCCCTCAACATTACACCCATCATTCTTCTTTCCATAGCTCGTTGCGTCGCCCTCACTTCAAGTAGAACCATTTTGTAAGCCTCCAAGTTTCTGCCTTGTACATGAGTTCTGGTAAGACACAGCTGTTATACACTTTTCTCCTGAGGGATAATGGCAACCTGCTGTTCATGATCTGAGCATGCCTGCCAAACGCACCCCAACCCATTCCCATTTTTCTCATTATTTCAGTCTCATGATCCGGATCCGCGATCACTTCCTGTCCTAAGTAAATATATTCCCTTACCACTTCCAGTGCCTCGCTACCTATCGTAAATTGCTGCTCTCTTCTGAGACTGCTAAACATTACTTTAGTTTTCTGCAGATTAATTTGTAGGCCCACCCTGCAGCTTTGCCTCTTCTGGACAGTGAGCATGCATTGAAATTGGTCCCCTGAGTTACTAAGCAAAGCAATAGCATCAGCGAATTGAAAGTTACAAAAGTATTCTCCATTAACTCTTATCCCCAATTCTTCCCAATCCAGGTCTCTGAATACCTCTTGTAAACACACTGTGAATAGCATTGGAGAGATCCTATCTCCTTGCCTGACGCCTCTCTTTATTGGGATTTTGTTGCTTTCTTTATGGAGGACTACGGTGGCTGTGGAGCGGCTATAGATGTCTTTCAGTATTTTCACATACGCTCGTCTACACCCTGATTCCGTAATGCCTCCATGACTTCTGAGGCTTCGACTGTATCAAACGCTTTCTCGTAATCAATGAAAGCTATATATAAGAGTTGGTTATATTCCGCAGATTTCTCTATGACCTGATTGATAGTGTGAATGTGGTCTATTGTTGAGTAGCCTTTGCGTAATCCTGCCTGGTTGTTTGTTTGACAGAAGTCTAAGGTGGTCCTCATTCTATTTAAGATTACCTTAGCAAATATTTTGTTGGCAACGGGCAGTAAGCTGATCGGTCTATAATTTTTCAAGTCTTTTATGTCCACTTTTTATGGATTAAGATTATGCCAGCGTTCTTACGAGATTCCGGTACGATCGAAGTCATGAAGCATTGCGTATACAGGGTGGCCAGTTTTATAGAACAGTCTGCCCACCATCCTTCAACAAATCTGCTGTTACCTGGTCCTCACAAGCTGCCTTCCCTCTTTGCATAGCTTCCACGGCTTTCTTTACTTCTGGCGGCGTTACTTGTGGGATTTGAAATTCCTCTAGACTATTCTATCTTCCATGATCGTCGTGGGTCCCACTCGTACTGCATAAATCTCTATAGAACTCCTCAACCACTTGAAGGAACTCATCCATATTAGTAATGATATTGCCAGCTTTGTCTCTTAACGCATACGCATTATTCTTGCCTATTCCTAGTGTCTTCTTCGCTGCTTTTAGGCTTCCTCCGTTCCTCAGATCATGTTCAATTCTATCCTTATTATACTTTCTTATGTCAGCTGTCTTACGCTTGTTGATCAACTTTGAAAGCTCTGCCAGTTCTATTCTAGCTGTAGTGTTACAGGCTTTCATACGTTGGCGTTTCTTGAGCAGATCTTTGGTCTCCTGCGATAGCTTACTGACATCCTGCTTAACGGATTAACCACCGACTTCTATTGCACACTCCTTAATGATGCCCATAAGATTGTCGTTCATATCTTCAACACTAAGGTCCTCTTCCTGAGTTTAAGCCGAATACCTGTTCTATAGCAGGATCCGGAATTCCTCTATTTTCGCTCTTACTGCTAACTCCTTGATCGGCTTCTTATGTACCAGTTTCTTCCGTTCCTTACTCAAGTGTAGGCTAATTCGAGTTCTTACCATCCTAGAATAGAACGATAGGACAGTGATCGGTAATATCGGTGCTAACAATGGCAGCCTCAGGTGGATCTGTTAAGTTGGATAATGTGTGGTCAATTAACGTGCCATCAGGAATGTTAGTACAACGAGTAGGGAGAGAAATTAAAGGGGCCTTGAGCCACTTTTTATCGAAGTGGAGAAAGACATTCGAAGTGACGGTAGGCTATTTCAGGGCCACTTTCACGCAAAAAGTACTTCAATGCGTTCAGCAGAAGCGGAGTTATCGTCAATCAAACACGGCCTCAGCTGTGCTGCCCTTCCTCCTCCAATGCCTTGCACTGCGAAGGTTACGGCGGAGACGTCACCGTGGCGCGCCGTTCAAATTTCCGATTTGGCGCCTATGCCGCGCTAAACGTAAGCCAAACACCGGACTCGTGGCGGCACCTCGCGGTGGGCGCAGTGTAGCCCAGCGCAGCGACCAATAGCAGCAGCGTATGGGGAACCAGCACTGGAGTTGGATGGATGTTATGAGCGCCCTCTTTGGAGCGGGGCGGTGGGTTGTGCCACCAAGCTCTAGCTGTTATACTGCCCAATGTTAAACAATGAAAAAAAAACACTATGAACTACCACGCCCAAATTTTCTGATCCCCTATTGCGAACTGTGCTTTTGTATCTCTCCGTCTTTTGTCGTTTCCCCACTTTTCTTCCACCAATCCTCCAGTCGCCTCTTACAAATGCCCATTGGCGACATGTTTGCTTTACCACTGCTCCCGTTGAACCCAAGGGCTTCAAGGAGGCCAGTGGTGCCTAAATCAACCGCTGGGTAGACGTCTTCACATTGTAATAAAACATGTTCCGTTATTTCCCTAGCTTTACCGCAGCAAGCACATGCTTCTTCCTTCTTATATCTCGCTTTATAGGTGGGTGTTCTAAGGCATCCCAATATCATTTCGAAAAGTAATGAGCTTCCCTTTGAGTTATCATAAATGGTTTCTTTCCTGATTTCTTTTTTTCCTCTTAAGGAGTTACTCCTGGCAGGTTTTTTTTCCACTGCCGCCACCCATGAGATTATTTCAGCCTCTCTGACTCTCCACTTGACCTTCTTTGTTGCTGTGTTGCCCACCCTACAGGCCGCATACTTGTTTGTAAGCTTCCTAGTTCTTTTCCTCCACTGTGAATCAATGCTTTCCCTGTTCAGATACCTGAACACTCTCCCAGCCCATTTACGTTCATCCATATTCCTCAACCGTTCTTCATACTCAATGTTACTCCGAGCTTCCCTCACTTCAAAACTAGTCCAGTCCATATCACCCTGCACAGCTTCATTTGTAGTCTTACCGTGAGCGCCGAATGCTTCGAATTTTCACGTCGCCTGCAGCGCCGCCTTCGCGGTCAGAAAGTGCACAATGCAGCCGCTCCCGCGGATGGAAAATGCTACTGGTAATGGCGTCATAGAATAAAGAAGTCCAAGGAAAACAAAAGGACGCCGACGATACTGTTGCATATACAAGTGCCACAACTACATCGGGATGAGGGAGGATGTATCCTTCTGCGTCTTTCCATCTAAACCCTACGAACAAGAACGGAGGCGGCGTTGGATCCAAGCAGTCAGGCGAGCGCAGTAAGTTCCCGTCTTCTCGCCGTATCGAGTGGTGTCGGGCTGGTTTCTGAATCGAATTTCGCGTGCGTACTCGGTTTATTCGATAGTGAAGACGGTCAGCCATGACAGCCAGTACTAAACAGCAGAATCTGCAGTCGGCATTTCGACGGAAATAATATCATGCACCATCCGGCATATATGTACCAACCATTTTTCCTTCGCAATACCACCGCCAAGCCCCTTCCAATGCCTCTGCACCAAGCGCACGAAACGAAAGGTAAATATTATCCATTCATTGGCAAGAATTATGTGGGTGCGAAGCTGCCTTGTAATACGGGTTGTATGCGCATACTTCTGGCGCACGCGCGACTAAGCCGCCTATGTGTTTTTAAAAATGCGCATGCGAATGAGGACTCGGGGCTGAAATGCATCCGGTAAATTTATGTAATTAGTGCTAAATGCAGCCAGCGTTGTTACGGATCAAGCAGCGGAGCACTCATACCTTTGGTTGCACGAGTCACCTGCTGATGCGATAAAGCTTTCTTCTCCATTGACTGCTGTGGCGAAGTAACATCAGAATTTTTTATGTCTAGCCAGAGAAATATAGAATGTCTTCAGGGCAACTAATGCTTCCGAAACCCTAGCGGAGCACTGCCGGCGCCATAGCTGCTAGATTTGCGAGGCAGGCTCTATGACAAAAGCATGGCAACGGCATACGGTGCAACCGTTAAAGAAACACACGTGCTCGCCGCGACACACTGTGAAAAATATATAAAGCTTAAGAAGCTTCTTTCGTCATTTCTTCACTTGATGGTGCTAGCTTCTTTACAAAAACTGTCCACTTGAAGCGGCGCGAAAACGTAAACATACGAGCTATAAAACGGTCGCGGACGTGTCGTCTGGTCGAGCGGCTGGAATATGCCGCGTTTCGTCGCCAGGGCGGCGTGCAACGCACTCTTTATGACGCGCCACCTATCCAGCGCTGGTTCCCCATTGGAGTGTGCTTTATGACGAAGTGAAGCACATCGAGGAGCATGGGATTTTTGAAACGAGAGTGTTTGAGAAAAAGGTGACTTCGTGCTCCTACGACAGCAGAAATTGGCTGAGATGTTCACAACAGCGTATGCGACTCGGGAACTGTGTTATTTCACCAAGCCCGAGGGGTGGTTCAGGGCCTCTTTAAATATTCAAGTCGAAAACTATAGAAGATACTTGAATAAATGGAAGAATTAGATGAATAGGTATCTATGAGGTCAGTGTTGATATCGCCCATGATTATTGCGTTACAATTAGCGCATAATATATTTTCTATGGTTAGGTCAAGCGCACTACAGAAGTCAGTAACTAAAGAGGAAGGTGAGCGATAGCTGCAGCCAAACACTAAGTTGTTGTTTCCTATACTGAAGACAAGGGAATGAAATTCAACAAACACAGATTCACATTTAGTAATAGTCAACTCCAAGCGAGGCCGTCGTTTACATGGAATGTCAGATGAGCAAATATAGCTGAACCACCGAGATTACTCGTCTCTCTCTGAGAAAGCTCAGAAGTGTATGAGTTAAAGCCGGTCCTTGTCATCATTACTAAGCCAGGTTTCAGACGCACATATTATTGAAAAGGTGTTCTTAAGTGTCAAAAACATATTCTAGAAATCATCAAAATGCTTGTGGAGACTTCTAGCACTGAATAAGTGAATAGTAGTCGCGCGACATAAATTTATTCAGTGCAGATGTTGACAGGTTAGAATCCATGCTGAATGATAATGACATTTAAGAGTCAGAATACAGGCAGTTAGTTGAAAACAGAAACGCCAGACTCATCAGCAATGCGACCAATACGGCTTTTATTTGTATTTCTAGCCTTAATCTGACAATTATTTGTCCACAAGTGTTTCCAGTTGTTGGCTTTTTTCAGCACCAGTGCTTTGTAAAAGAGTGCCTTATTTTGTGGTGTCAAGTGGTCATCAACAAAAATAGGAATGTTGTCATATTTGCCAATGTCGTTCAGGCAAAGCCTTGTCTTTCGTGCCTTGTCGATAAAATCATTCTTTTTGGTTCAAGAACAGAATCTAGCAATTAGGTTTTTCTTACCCTTATCATTAGTAGCGACACGATGAACAATATCGATATCAGCGGAAGTCACGGAACAGCCAATTTTCCTGCCCACTGTCTCCAAACAGCAACACAGTTCTCGCCCTTAGAACAGAGGATACCCCTGATTTCGATGTTCTTAATTCGAGGACACCGGTCGAGCTCGGAAACCCTGCGGGAAAATGATCAGTTTTTCGTTTTCAGGGCTTTGTTTTCTGCCACAAGTGAGGCCTTTTCACTGTGCACCTTGTCAACCAGATCGTTCAGAAACTTTAGACGGGACTCAAGGCTGCTCACGTGCTTCTTTAGCTTCAGCACGTCAACCCCAGATGTCTTCATGTTAACGAAAATCTTGTCAAGAATGCAATCAGCCATACGATCCGATTAATTTAAAAGTCTTGATTCCAGTTCATCAATTGTCTTAGGGAACTCACCACAGGTGGGCAGGTCTAACAACCCTCAACTAAAAACACTAAAAACTTACAGCAAGGACAGCATAAAAACACTATTTGGCAGCAGCGACAGTAACAGGATAACAATGAAAATGACAGGTGCTCTCGTAACCAACCTGTAGAAGCAGAAAGGAATGCGAGAGCTAGTGCGCTAGCACTGACGCTGCTGCTAAGACTGGTCGACAGCCAATGAAGATGGCTTTTAAGTAGTGATGCCGCGAGAAGCGAGCACCGCCTGGTGGTCTTCTGTGAAGATGTTGCTTTAGAAGATTGCTTCCTTGATGACACGTGCCGTTGATCCAGCCAAATTCGGGTGGTCTTCTGAGAAGAACTTGCTTAACCATACTGCCTGTAGAAGCAGAAAGGAATGCGTGATCTGGTGCGCGAGCACTTCCGCTGCTGCCAAGACTTACCCTTTTTCGTGTCATCGTATTTTGACAGTACCGAGTCGGGGAATTCGCCCCTGAAGGGTAACGTTACGAGCTACTTATCCTTCTGACAAAGAAGACGTTTCATTTCGTTTACAAACGCTGGCGCCTACCCACTAAGATGTTTCATAACAGACGAGAAAGAGGACGAGCTGTGCCCCGGCCCGCCATCATTGTTGTGGTGCCACTTGCTGCCGCTGTGTAAATATCGTACATAAAACCATTTTCACACCTCCTCGTTACAATATCCTGGCCCAGCCCAAATTATTAGTTGGCCTACCCCCTTATTTGAAGTTAGCCCATCCCTTAACTTCAAGTTGACCCTCCTCATATATAAGTTGGCCCACGCACAAGTTTCAAGATGGACCACCCCCAAATTTAGGTTGATCCACCTCCTAATTTAAGTTGGGCTACCCCTAAATGTCAAGTTGGCCTACTCCCAAATGTCACGCTGGCCCATACCCAAATTCAGTTGTCCCATCCATAAATTTTGAGTTGATGCACCCCAAAATTTCAGTTCACCTATGCTTGATATAAGCTTCACCATGCGTTTCCTAAGTAGCGCTATTTATCTCTAAGCGTATTCTCTTGTTATTTTATTTTTTATTTGAAATTGTTCTTTAACACTCCAAAGCTACCAATCTACATTTATGCTGTCATAATGATTAGGTGTGTGCAAATTACGCATTTGTGTAGATACAAGGCATTACACTTTTCGATTGACAGGGCTGAGGAGCTCGCCAAAGAGCTCTCACGCTTAAAAAAATGGAAAAATAAACGGAACAATTACAAACCTTGCAAGGCTTAAGATTATTGAATTAACATATGCTATCCATAATCATGAACGATGGATTGTTAGTCGCTCGTGCACAAATTACGGAAAGCGGATGCCACGGCATCGACTCACTACGTTGCTAATGAACTTCAAAACAAGGGTATCGGTATGACAACGATAGCAGTAAAAGCGCTGCAATACATTTTCGTGATGTCTATGTTCAATGCAAGGGGCAGCGTTTCTTCGTTTTTTCTCACGGAGGCTTTCCGAACGGTACTCTGACGCCAGTTGTCTAAAGTTGTGTATAATATGCATGCGCTTCCATGTCTTTATTTGTACTTGTTTTGGTTTTTTTTTTGAAGGCTGATAAAGTTGCTTGTATGATCTGTACGTTACAGCAATTGTTTTTTTCTGTTTGTTCATCTGCATACCATTTTTCATTACCCGTCGTGTCCATTGCCGTTGCGTCGAGCTAATAAATGCAGTGGCATTTGCTGAATGCTGCTTTTCGTTGATGTATAGGAAACAGGTATATTTAGACTGAATTCAGTACGAACGTTCCCCAACATCAGCACTGTTCGAACTCCCTGCCGGTATTCTGTGCATAGGCCCCGCTTGCTCCGCGCTGTCTCCTAGGCCCTGCAATGTCCAAGGCAGCATGGTTGGCGGAACGTGACGCTGGTGAAGTGCTAATTGTACAATTCCAGTGTCGACGAGCTCAGACACATTACTTATTTCTTCTACGTGGACACGCAGAAACGGAAATGGAGGCGTCTGGTAGTGGAGGCGCGAAGAGGGCACGTTGTAAACAGGCAGCCTATCAGTGTAGCAACAGCCCTGACCGTCAAGTCAATTTGTCAAAACGCTGGTTTAACGACATTTCTTCTCCTACTAGTCCCAATCACTTGAAGCCTGACTCTTACTGTGAACCTTTCTCTTGTTCATGAATGCCAGGCGGTCGCGTAAACATCAAGTTTTATTTCTTGCTCTTAAATTTGCATGCAAAATAGTCTAGCCGCTCCATCTGCTTGTGGGCATAGAACGAGTGCGCTGTAATCAATGGCACCGGTGTGAAATGACTAATCAGTAAGGTCAGCTGAGTAATATTCGTGGTCAGCCTTAGTTCGGGGAAGCCAGCTGAGCGTGCTTTTGCAGAATTCGAGTGTGAGTGAGCTCTAAAGTCGAGACATATTTTTTAAGTCTGAGCAAATTCTTATTCTGAAACTGAGATTGCAAAACGTGTTTTTTAATATGACTCTGCAGTTCCCGGCCGACTTCGTTAATAATATGTCCAGCATCAGGACTGGCTCGAAGGTTCGCTTACGAACAATTCTAGCATAAGAAGTTTTGTTATATCGGGACCTGATTCGTGCTTATTACCATGAATAAGTAAATAAAATATCTTGGTGATTCATGGCTTCTTTCTTCAACACGGGCAACAATTTATCGATGGCAGGTAGAACTAGGCGCAGGCAACTAAATTTATACAAATTTATTGCGGCTTTGTTAGGCACTCTTGCTCATGAGGTGCTACCCTCTGTTGTGAATGTGATGCTTTATTATCAAAGCGTTGTGGGCGTGTCGCTGACTCACAATGCGTGAGCACAGGTGGCTGACTGGGCTACATTAGCGCACCAAGGGAATCGCGAAGCAGCGACGACAAATCTGCGACTCAAGTCACAGTGAGTTAGACGCGCACTTTTAGGCAGGATGTGTGCTTTTAACCACCATATTGTCAATGAGGCCATAGCGATAATATTCGACAGCATATTATAATTGTTTATTTATCGCTGCACAATGTTTAAAGGTTGCCTGTGGCATAGCACAATTCTAGTTTATGAGGTGGCCTACTCCAAACGGCGCACGCTACTTGCACAAAAAATGAAAACGCATATTCGACTCATTAGCAAAATTCACTAATTAACTATTTAACTAATTACCTTATGTTACATATTGCACTTTAAAATTCTAGCCTCGCAGTTCGCAAGACGGATCTTGGAATGAATTCTCAGGGTGACACCAGTCTCGAGATACTAATGCTCGAACTTTGCGTAGAATTGCATTGGCATTAAAATTACTTTTGTGCTTGAATGCATAAAACTCTGTTAAGAAAGTAACTGAAACGCTAGTGCATTTCTCAGGAAAGTTCAGGAATTATTATCTAGAAATTGGTGAAATTCTGAGAATTCATTCAAAGTGAATCCCCTTTGCGAAGTCCACGGCTAGAATTTGTAAATTGCAATATAAGCCATAAGGCAGCTAGTTAAAAACCGAATTGATAAACTTTCGTTATTTATTCGATTATGCATTTCAATTTTTTGCAAGTAGTGTCCGCAAGCAGACCAGCTCATGAACTTGAATTGTGCTATCTGCCACAGGCAACCTTTAAAAAAAATCCAGTGTTCGCTGAAATGCCCGGTATATACATTTAGTTGTAGGAGCATGCCCAAAGCCTGCCGAAAGAAACGAGCCAGCCATTGGAAATATCTGCACTCTTGCGTTCGGCAGACAGCGACCTATTATGCAGCGCTTGGGGCGATTGCAACACATGGTGATTCTTCACGCGAAGGCTATTAGTTTAGGTTGAGCAATAAACCGCCATAATATCCAATATCTAATATCCGACTTTTTGTAGATGACTGCCTAATCTATCGTCGCATTACAGACCCAACCAACCATGCAATGCTCCAAAAAGACTTACATTTATTAGAAACCTGGTGTTCCAACTCTAACAAAACTTAACATTTTCAAATGTAAGGTTACGCGGGTATCTCGTAAACACTCTAACAAGGATCATCCTTACTTTTAAAACTCGATAGCCCTATTCACCGTTGAATCGTATCGCTATCTCGGTATCACCATTATTATCAAGTTGACCTGGTCCGACCACATAACAAAATTGGCTACCGACACCAGTAAATCACTTGGCTACGTCAGACGTACCCTCGCGCTTTACCCTCATCCACAAGAAAACTAGCTTATGGAACTTTCATTCGAAGTAAACATGAATGCGCCTCAGCTATTTGGAGCCCGCACCAAGCTTACTTCATTAATATATTAGAATAGACACAAAATCGTGCCGCTAGACTCATCACTTCCAGGTGCAGCCGTGAAGAAAGTGTCAGTGCAAGTAAATCATCTCTAGGACTCGAGCCATTGGTGTTGCGTCGGAAAAGTAGAAAACTGTGCCTTTTCAAGCGACTTTATTATATTTTCCCTGAACTGCAGGGAAGGCATCTAATCACACCAAGCTTTACAAATTTCGTCGGCTTTTTGAACTCTTGCAGCATACAGCGCTTGCATGGTTCAACATTTTCCTTTAATATATCGTTTTTGCCTAGCGCCACTGCAGAGTGGAACAATTTACCAGATAGAGTTGTCAATGAGCGCAACGCCATTATCTCCAAGCAGCTGCTTACTGATTACCTTAAGGCGAAGCTTTAGCTCGGGTGGCCCTTTCTAAATACATGTAAAAGGAAAATTCGTTTTTCTCAGCAACCACTGCACCAAATTTGATGAAACTTGTTGCATTTAAAAGAAAAACTTAAAATCTAATGACTTATTGTTTCGAATTTTCTATTTAGGTCTTCCATTCTTCATAAAAAAATGGCGAAAATTGAAAATTTTGAAAAAACGAAACTGTAATGTTTACAACTCTGTGACTCAGCAAAGAAAAATGATAACACAATTTTGTGAGTTGCACCTCGTAGTACATCTAAAGAGTACGAAATGAGTATGTTGCACATGAATCTAAAAATTTCGTAATATGGAAATAGGTCCTTTGCAGAAACCCTGTATACAACGTAACAAATTCACATAAGATATAAAATGACATAACAAATTTGTCCGCTTTGAATGTCCTAATGGATGCCCTTTGCAGAATCACGATATCTGCTCTTGATGCAGAGCTATGAATATGTAAACTTCGTGCTTCTATTTTTTTTCAAGCTCGCGAATTTTTGAGAATCGTTTTAGCAAAATTCAAGACAAAAATAAAAATCCCGCTTCCAACATTCACTAGAATTTAACTTTCTCGAATGCAACAAATTTCATTAAAACCGGTCCAGGGATTATCTATGAGAAACGTTTTTGTGTTTTACATGTATTTGAATAGGCCGCGTCGGAGTTGGGCCCGAGCTAAAGCTTCCTCTTAAACCCTAACCTTATGACTGTACTGCGCCTTCATTGTTTTGGGATTACCGTCTCACATTGTGGCTGTTCTGCGGATTGTGACATTGCGACTGTTCTGATTTCTATTCAGTGTGCCTTTTGGCTTATCTTTTTTTTGTTATAATACGAATCCACAGGCTGGATTTTGTAGGAAATTGTAACCATATCTTTGTTTCTATCCTTTTCTTCTGTAAACCCCCCTCCCTTATGTAATACGCCGAATGGGGTGCTTAAGGAAAAATAAATTATGATGAAGATGAACTAGCAATATGCTGCTCGTAAGAGAGTAGTCAGTCTCATGAAACTAAAGTGGTATTTCCTTTCCGTCAAATAGTATCGGAGGACTTGGATCAGCGGAAGAACATCTGCAGAAGCACAAAAGAAAACGTTGAAGTACTATTGTGGGCGTTAGGAAGGCGCAGAAAATAAAGTGAATGGTCACGGTATTTGGCCTGTAAGTCACGTAGGGTGCAAACGTGCAGAAAATAAATCAAATATATATGTGAAGAATAGAAATGCTGGGCGTTAATGTTAAATAAGGAAACGACGGGACACACTGTATGGGAGAGGTAGGCGGGAATGGATTTGGTGTTTATGCAAAATGTGCATTGTTCACTTATAGTGAGCGCATGAAGCACAGGGACCTCAATTTTCAACGTTATAGAAATTACGCAATTTTCTGGCTAAGAGGCATTTCACTACCCTGCATGTAGTTCAATTGAGCACGCACAAAATTTCAAATTATTTGCCATTTACGCAGACTACAGCGTTTCCGCCGCCTCACTCGGCGGAACGAGGGAGAAAGAGCGGAGTGCATGGGAGGGTGGCGGGTGCCGTGCGTCATGCCATTGTTCTCTTTCCGATCACGGAATAAACGCTTACTCTGCGATATTTGCACACGGCACGCACACTCCTGCGATTTCGTCCCTGAGGGACGAAAGTGCCTATCTTAGGACTAACTGCCCAGTTTTCCCCGGCACTTTTCCTAAAGCGCAAATGGGACTTGCGCACATCATTCAGTCCGTCAATTAAACAGCCAGTAACCTATTGCGCTAACAAAATGAACAAGGTAGTGTATTTCAGGGTGACATTAAAATACAGAGAGCAACGCTATGAAGAAATGAAGTGACAATCTATCCCAGCTGTGATGAGCGATTGCCAAAAGAAATCCTTTGAACTCGACTTGGTGTACCTGGGTAACGATGTTAGAAAGTAATGTAAATCAGCAGATGGGCTCATAGCTAACTGCGCCGGCCGGGGGCGAATTGCATGACACAGAACATGGATACGTGCAGATCTTTTGGAGAAGCCTCAGTCCTGCAGTTTACCTCATACGTCAATCATAATGAGTAGGGACGCTTTGAAAAAAAGGAAATATTCTGCTGCAACAAAAAAATATACTTGAGGCCGTTGTAGTGGTTAAACACCCATTTTACGTCAATTGCTTGTGTTTTCTGCGTCCATCAACCTAGTTTCCTGGGGAAGAATAACAATTGTCTAGCTATATTCTTCTTGGCTGCCGTAACTTCGAAAGAAACGATTACTGTCTATGCGCGGGCGTTAAAGCGAATGGGCATGTGGAACTGCTTGGGGAAAAAATTCACTTACCCTAATGTTTACAGAGTGCAATATTTGGATCACAGCTATCACAGACCATCTATGAGTTCCACATCTGAACCACGCAAAGCACTCCCGATTGGTGTGCTCGAGCAGCAGCTGGAAGTTCTCCGAAACAAAGGATACCACGTCACGTATCCGGTATGTATCGCTCCTGCTCATTTTGACTCACTGTCAACGTCCACCATTTTAAATTTTGCTAGGCGACCTGAATTGATAGATCTAACTATTTTGTGGAATGGTGTATGGATAGGTTTAGCAAGGAAGGCATTGTTTGATGTTTATACTTTTATATTTATGTGGCGAATACGTCAAGTGGAAATGTCTCACTGTTACGTCAATGGGGCACAATCCACCACTGTCACCTGAAGCAAACTCTACGCTGCAAAGCAATGCGGTGTCCTGCATAGCAATGTTAACTGCAAACCTACATGCGCATTGATGATGGGTAATTGCTTTCAAAGCCAATGTTGTTCGGCTGCGCGGCAAAATGACACATTTTGTAAATATAAACGCTCTCCTGTTTTCATTGATGTGGTGATCACGCTCTTTCAATTTTGATTAAGAATTTTATCAGCATCCTATCGAATTGTACAGATCTGTTCAGAGATAGCTTCTGGCTAGACTTGCTGATTTGAATTACACAATAGAAGTGCTAAATAAGGCTGGCTAGTTTGTTGCTCAATCAGGAACAACCAGAGAGATGCGCAATAACCAGACAGATCTATTTGTTTTGATCAATTTGCTCTTTCGATCAATTAGTTTTCTTTTTTTTCTGTGCTATTTCACCAGCGAATGCTTGTCGTCTTAACAGCTTCTCTAAAGCAGTCATCCTTTCGCAAAGCTGATTGAGTGATGCATGGGGTTATATGGCGCAAGGGCCAGATGTGCCAAAGAGTGCCATAAACATGGTAATTGGTTCTTAATTAATCCTTTATGAAATGGTGAAAAGAACTGGAAATGGGGCATGTAGCATCGCTGTTAATAGGCCTAAAATCAGTCGTTGCAACTTGCGTAAAATATAAAACTATTACAACAATGACAGTGACAGGGATATTAGTTATGTCAACAAATGTTTTGTTACGTAGGGATGATGTAATAAAATGTGAAGGCGAACGTAGCTCTACAGCCTCATCAGCGCCCTTGAATGCACGGGCCTGGAGACACGTGCTATACTAATTGTACGTAACGCAGCAGCAGCCTCTGGTAAGACGCTATCCTACGTAAATTTGGGTGCATAATTTGCAATGTAAGAATGATATTGAAAAAAAATTTAAACAGGTTTCGTGCTGAATAATGTGTTTGTGACGACAAGAAACTGTGCTGAGTGTAATGGAATATGTTGCTGGTATACAAAAGGCAAACGTTTCTTTCTCTCGATTTCTGCTTCGGGGCATTTCACAATAGCGTGGATGACGGTCAGCCTTTCACCGCATCTGCCACATGTAGGAGGTCCATCTTCAGTCAAGCAGAAATGGTGTACACCGCATGTGTGCCCTATTCTTAGCAGACATAATAGCGTAATGTTTGTCGTGATCTTATTATTAAAGAGAAAGTGCTTAACTGTAGTTCCCCTAAATGAAGTTTATTCGAAGTTTGGGCTCCCCACAAGCACTGTCAATAGTCGGCAATTTTTCTTCGCATGAAAGGTTTCAAATGTATGCGGGTACAGCTATGGATGAGTTCAAACCTTTTGTTGTTGCGGATGTGCCTAGTGTGTGGGCTAGCATATTACCCTCGATGCCTCTGTGCCCAAGCACACAGCATATTATGACGCCTTGATTACATGTACAAACTGTGCATCATCATCATTATTAGTATATTTGAACTCCACTGCAGGACAAAAGAATAAAATGCGATCTCCAATGACTCCTGTCCTGCGCCAACCGACTGCAACTTGCGCCTGCTAATTTCCTAATTTCTTCACCACACCTAGATTTCTACCGTCCTCGAGTGCTCTTCCCTGCTCTTGGCAGCCATTCTGTAACTCTACTGGTCTACCGGTCATCTAACCTACGCATTACATAGTCTGCCCAGTTTCACTTTTTCTCTAAATATCGATGAATATATCTATCCCCGTTTGTTCTCTGATCAACACCTGTCTCTTCCTGTCTTTTAACATTAAGCCTAACATTCTTGCTTCCATCGCAAGAGCGTGGTCCTTAACTTGTTCTCAAGCTACTTTGCCAACCTCCAAGCTTCTGTCCCATTTGTTAGCACCAGCAGGGTGCATTGAGTGTACGCATGTCTTTTCAGCGATAGTGCTAAGCTTCCAGTTGGAATCTGGCAATGTCTGCCGTATGCACACCATCCCACTGTTATTCTGTAAGTTTCTTTCTCATGATCAGGGTCCCCTTTGAGTAATCGACGTAAGCGTACTCGTTCACAGATTCTAGAGAAAGACTGGCAATCCTGAACTCTTTTTCCCTTGCCTCGGTATTCATCATTATCTTTGTCTTCTGTATATTGACACAATGCTGTGGGGCTCCCGCACCGCGGAACGGTACGCGCAACGGCCGGCGCCATAGAAGACAACGAAGCGCGTACGCTTCACGCTATTCTTCTGGCCCGCCATTAGAAAGAAGCGTATATTTTGTAAGACTCGTCTTCAATCTACGTTACATTTTTCTGGTGGAGGTGCTGGGTAAATGCTACCACGCCCTGATCGAACGCCGTCTACAAGCCCAGGACGAAGTCCGGTCGAGCTGACTCCTGTTCACGTACGGACAAGCCGTCGACTTCACGGACTGCCCCCAGAGCACGAACCTCTACCCAATTTAGTCGGAAAGATGAGTACATCAGTTCCGTCTTCTTCCTCAACGGCACCGACCGAGGTCGTCCTTAGCCAGACTCAAATTCCCACGTCCTTCCATGGGGACACTTTCGAGGAAGTTGAGGACTGGCTCGATCACTTTGAGTGTGTCGCAGAATTCAACGGCTGGACTCCAGAGCGCAAGCTACGCAACGCCTACTTTGCCCTCGAGGACTACGCGCGGACATGGTTTAAGAACCGTGAGGCGGCCTTATCGACATGGGACGAATTCCGACGCTAGCTCATCAGCACATACGCCAGCCTCGATCGCAAGGAGCGAGCCGAATCTTTAATTCCGGCGAGAGTACAGCTGCCGAATGAAAGCGTCGCAATGTTTGTCAAAGATATGTGCCGACTTTTCCGACGCATGGATCCACTCATGCCGGAAGAAAAGAAGGTCAGGAACCTGATGCATGGTGTCAAGCAAGAGTTATTCGGTGGCAAAATATGCAATCCACGAAATACCATCGCAGAGTTTCTCGCGGAAGCCATATCAATGGAAAAGGCACTGGACCAACGAACAAGGCAGCACAACCGCGACGTGTCGACCCTATTGCGTGAGCCTCTCGCTATACCATTGGACAATACCAACGCCTTGCAGGAGGTCATTAGGCTTGTTGTCCGAGAGGAGCTCCAAAAGCTTCAGGTGGCTCCGGTATCGATACCGCGGCTCACTCTGGCTGAGGTCGTCCGGGAAGAAATTAGGCAGGCAGTACAAGTCCCGGAGCGAAGCGAGGCACCACAGCACGAGGTGCGGCAGCCACGGCCTCGCATGTCGTATGCGGAAGCTGCGCGAAGTTCGTTGTGTCCAACTTTTCACGATGCGCACTATATCCCGGACTTCCATGGTGTGCGCGCCGTTGAACAAGCAACCGCCGACTTCAATACTCGCCTCACGCCATTGATGTCTGAAAAACGACCACCCCGCAAGAGCGACGCATGCGCACTGCAGACCGGACGTCCTTGTGTTTTCATTGCGGTGAAGCCGATCACCTCTACAGGGTGTGTCCTTACCGCCGAGCTGGGCTTCGTGTATTTTCACTGAATGCACCGTGCCCACGCAATGGTGAACGCCCCCTGGAGATTGAAGCCTACCTCGCGGACGCCAGGACCTCGTTTGCCCCACGATTCCGTGTCCCCCGGTAACCGTCACCCGCCCGAAACAGGTCTTCCAGCCCCGTGTACGCGCCGAGCGCAACAAGGCGTCGCTCACCCAGCCCTGCCTCCCCGAAAAACAGTCCAGCGACCTCCGGAGGTGAGGTCGCTGACGTTGCGAACGCTGATGATCCTCCACTAAGACGACCTTGAGCTGACGTAATTGAGACGCAGAGAAAGCAGTGCAGTTTGGTTTCAGTATCTTGCGATGTACGAGTTACCATAGACGACCACCAAGTCACGGCGTTAATCGACACGGGTGCGGACAAGTCTGTCATGAGCCAGAATCTCGTGCGTATCCTGCAGAAAGTTTCGACGCAATGGACCTGGACTCAGATTCGTACTGAAGGAGGGCACCTCATAACTCAAATGGGCCGGTGCATGGCATGAGTCAACAATCGGGGCTTCACTTATATCGGCGACTTCGTCATTCTTCCTGAATGTTCGAAGGACCTCATACTAGGCATGGATTTCTTTCAGACGAACGGTGCCATCATCGACTTGCAAGAGTCTAGAGTTAGCTTTGCTACTGCGCAAGGCGTAGCGAACAACAATGGCAACGACCGTGACATCGCGCTTCGCGTAGCTGACGATCACATCACGTTACCACCCAAGAGCAGCGTGCTTACCCTTGTCCGATGCGACATGGAGGATGACGCCGAAGGAATTGCGGAGGCAAAAATCCCTCTGCATCTTGAGCGCCACGTTTGCATAGCCAGACGGCTTCTTCAGGTTTGCCACAAATGTTCAGCCGTCTTGTTAGCAAACTTTAGCAACGAATATCAGGGTGGACCGCGAGCAACGACAATCGAATTTCTTCGCGAAACCATTGATGTTACTGACATTGCCACATTCGAAATCGCATCGTCTCAGCAATCTGAGTTACCGAGCCTAAAAGAACGGATTCACCTTAACGCTGCTCTGCCAGACCATCAGAACGACCATCTATTGAGTCTCTTGAATGAATTTTTTTACTGTTCTTCAACGTCGTCTAATGTACAGCGCACGTCCATCACAAAGCACTGCATTATAACAGACGAGTCCGCACATCCCGTTCATCAGTATCCTTACAGAGTGTCTCCAGTGGAAAGGGAAGCGATCAAGCATCAGCTGAAAGAGATGATCCAAGACGGCGTGATGCAGCAGTCCACAAGCCCGTGAGCATACCCTGTAGTGTTAGTCAGAAAGAAAGACAACACACTACGATTCTGTGTAGATTATAAAACGTTGAACCGTGTCACCATGCGGGATGTTTATCCATTGCCACGAATCGACGACGTATTGGATCGTCTACAGCATGCCAATTTCTTTTCTTCGTTGGATCCTAAATCACGGTATTTGCAAATCGAAGTCCATGAAGAGGATCGTGAAAAAAACAGCGTTTGTGACACTTGATGGGCTTTATGAGTTCAAAGTTCTCCCCTTCGGTCTCTGTTCAGCACCTGCCACCTTTCAGCGGATGATGGATACCGTGCTTGCTGAACTCAAATGGCAAACCTTCCTCGTATACTTGGACGACGTCGTCGTGTTCTCGAGCACGTTTGACGAATATCTCGCACGACTCGAGAGTGCCCTCGCTGCGATCCGTACTGCCGCCCTCACCATCAAGCCTGAAAAGTGCTACTTCGGGTTTCAATAGCTCAAATTTCTTGGCCATGTCGTTGGTCCTAAAGGCGTCCGACCAGACCCCGACAAGTTAGCTGCCGTCGCCGAGTTTTCGCTACCCACAGACAAGAAGGCTGTCCGACGCTTCCTTGGTTTGTGTGCATATTATAGGCGCTTTGTCGAGGGATTCTAGAGAATTGCTGAGCCTCTGACACGGCTCACACGCGACGATATGCCTTTCATTTGGTCGGAGTCGGGCGAGCAGCAGCAGTCGTTCAATGAGTTGCGCCAGCGTTTGCAAGTGGCCCCGATACTTGCTGATTTCGACGAAGACGCTGACGCTGAAATCCATACTGACGCCAGTAATACGGGTCTCGGTGCAGTTCTTGTGCAGTGGCAAGCTTGTGCGGAACGCCCCATTGCTTATGCAAGCCGCAGTCTCACCAAGGCTGAGAAGAACTACTCAATCACTGAAAAAGAATGCTTAGCGGTTCTGTGGGCAATTGGTACATTCTGACCCTACTTGTACGGTAGACACTTCAAGGCTGTCAGCGATCACCACGCGCTGTCCTGGCTTGCCAACCTCAAGGGTCCTTCAGGCAGACTAGCCCGTTGGAGCCTGCGCTTACAAGAGGATGTCATAACCGATGTCTACCGATCTGGGAGGAAACACAGCGACGCTCACTGTTTGTCACGTTCCCCACTCCCTACGACGTCATCGGACCCTGACCATGGCTTGCCGTTTGTCAGCGTTATTGACGCCATAAAGATGGCTGAGCACCAGTGCGCTGACCCTGAGCTGCTGCCGTTGAACGAGCACCTTCAAGGAGTAGCAGGTGTTTTACCCCGCTGGCTTGTGAGCGGCTTATCATCGTGCCACTTGCACAATAGCGTCCTTAAGAGGAAAAATTGCGGAAGCGGTGTCAATACGTATGTCCTGTACGTACGTATGTAAGACAATACGTATGTAAGACATTTTCAAGCCTGCCATGATGAGCCATGTGTGGGACAGCTGGGATTCACTAAGACATTAGCAAGGATACGCCAGAAGTGTTACTGACCCCGGCTTTTTTCTTCTGTGCTACGGTACGTCAAGACCTGCCGTCATTGTCAGTGCAGCAAGAAACCCCCAGTTAAATCGACTGGCTTTCTCCACCCTGTGGACCCTCCTTAAGCACCATTCCAACAAATAGAAATGGATCCACTTGGGCCATTTCCAGTGACCTCTTCGCACAACAAATGGATAGTCGTTGCTACCGACTACTTAACTCGGTTCGCCGAAACCGAAGCTATTCCGCAAGCAAACCCGAATGAAATTGTCAAGTTCTTTGTACGCCACATCGTCCTACGACATGCTGCACCCTCTGTTGTCATCACCGACCACGGTACAGCATTTACAGCCGCACTTATGCAGGACGTTCTCTAGCTGACGCATTGCTCTCACCGCAGGAGCACTGCGTATCACCCTCAAACCAATGGATTAACAGAACGTCTGAACAGAACGCTGGCTGATACGCTCTCCGTGTATATCGACGTAGAGCACAAGACGTGGGATGAGATTTTACCCTATGTAACGTTCGCGTATAACACTGCTGCACAGGAGACTACACAGTTCACGCCGTTCGAACTTGTATACGGCCGCCACGTCACGTCCACACTTGACACCAGGCTACCTCTGGCTGATAATAGCCCGACCAGCGAACACGTAGAAGAGTTCGTACAAATAGCTGAAGAAGCCCGCCAGCTTGCTCGGCATCGTATCCGGAGCCAACAGCTTGCCGACACCCTTCGGTACAATCAGGGTCGACGCGACGTCCGTTAGAATACCGGCGCCTTCGTATGAGTGTCGATGCCCATCCGTCGCCGTGGACTCTCGGCAAAGTTGCTCCGCCGGTATTTTGCTCCCTACAACGTTACACGCCGCCTCAGTGACGTTACCTACGAAGTCGTCCCCTGCAGTTCTCACCCCGGTTCGCCCCGTCGTCGTCCTCGCGCTGAAGTGTTTCATGTAGTGCGCATGAAACCCTACTATGCGCGTACGTGAACGCCGAGCTGCACCTGAGGAGCTCCATTTGTTGTCGTCGCTGAAAGAATTTTCTCACGCGACCGAGATGGTCGCTTTTCGCATGGGGGCCGATTGACACAATGTTGTGGGGCTTCCGCACCGCGGGACGGCGCGCGAAATGGCCGGCGCCATGGAAGACGAAGCGCGTACGCTTCACGCTCTTCTTCTGGCCCGCCAATAAAGAGAAGCCTATATTTTTAAGACTCGTCTTCAATCAACGTTACAATATTAATCTTCAACCCCCCTCTTACGCTCTCTCTTTTAAGATCATCAATCACTTGTTGTAACTGACCTGCAGTGTTGCTGAACAGAACAGAGAGAGAGAGAGAGTAAAACTTTATTCATTGTAAATAAAATAAGGCTCGATGGTTGGAGCCCCTATTCCAGGGCCCCACTGGCCCGAGCGGCTCGCTGGGCTTGGTCCAGAAGAGCCAACTGGCTCTCCCGACCCTCGTCCGCAAGCCATGCCTCCCACTGCCTATTCCTCATTAGTGAATGTTGGTGTAATATGGGACTGTATGTGCGGAGGACTCCTGGTGCACTCCCATGTGATGTGTTTTAGCGTGGGTGTGTCTGTGCACCACGGGCACTCGTCAGTGAACCTCGTGGGGTGTATTCTGTGTAGGTGGTGCAGGTTGGGGTATGTATTCGTCTGAATACGACGCCAGTCCTTCTCCTGATGGCTGTTTAAATCGGAGTGAGGATGTCCGAAACGTCTTAGCTCCTGCCTTTGCTGTAGGAGTATGTCACGAGAATTCGGTGAAAGGTCGTCGCTAGGCCATGACGTTGCTCGGACGTTCAAACCTCGAGCAATACGGTCTGCTCTAGCGTTTCCTGCCAGTCGCTCGTGTGATGCACACCATACGATAGTGTGGTGCCCCTCTAGTTGAGTGCCTAAAATTTTGATTATTGATTTGGGTGCCGTTCCTTGTAAAAACAGGCGGCAAGCCGCTTGTGAGTCGGATAATATGACAGCAAAATTGGTTTGGCGCTCGGCGTCCTGAATGGCCAAGGCGATGGCTGCAGCCGCTGCCACGCATGCCGAGGTGGTTCTGAAGGATGCCGTTGTTATGTTGTTGTTGCATGTAGAGACTATGGTGAAAGTGTCTGAGCTGGCTCGAATGGCATCCGTGTAATACACCCCCGGTCCCATGCCAAAACGTTTGTGAAGGGTCTTTGCCCTTGCTCTGCGTCGTCCGGGATGGTACTTGGGGTTCATGTTTTCGGGAATTGGGACCACTGCGATGTGCGATCGAACATTGCGGTCTATCTTTGCCGTTTCCTTTCCGCAATACTGGGGTCTCAGCGGAAAGCCTAACCTCGCCAATACTTTCCTGCCCTGAGTTGAAGAACAAAGTCGTTCTTTCTGGGCATATAACGTCGCGACTGCGTACTCGTCAAAAGTATTGTGCAGGCCCAGTCCCTCGAATCTCTCTGAGCTAGCGCATTCGGGAAGACCAAGGGCGGCTTTGAAGGCTTTTCTTATTATCGCGTTTGCCTGTTTAATCTGTTGGTTTGTCAAGGCCTGATAGGGAAGGGCGTATGTGATTCGGCTAATTACGAATGCGTGAACCAGGCTGATGCTCTCTCCCTCAGTTAGGCCGTCTCTGCTTCTTGCCTCTCTCCGTATCATTCTGGCCACGTTTCCTGTGACCGCCTTTAGTTTTTGTAGGTTGTGAGATGTTCCAGCGTTCTGCTGTATCCACATCCCCAATATTCTGAGTGTCTCCACTTCACGAATTGGCGCCCCGTCGAGAGTCAGAATGAGCGGCATCCAGTCCTTCTTTATTGCGTATTTCGCACGCACCCGAATGAATTCCGATTTTTCGCGTGCGAACGCCATGTCCGCCGCCCTCGCGTATTCCACGACTGCGTCTGTGGCCTTTTGAAGGGTTTCTTGCTTCTTTCCGTCATCCCATGTCATCGGCATATATCGCACAACCGAGATTCGGGTGTTTATCTAGCTCCAGGGCTAGCTTTCTCATCCCTACATTAAATAGCAGTGGAGAGAGTATAGCTTCCTGAGGGGTACCTCTGTCGGGACAGTTGAAGGTGTCGGACCTCGTGGAGCCTAATCCGATTGTGGCCGTGCGGTCGCTGAGGAACGAGCTCACGAAGTTATAAATTCGCGTTCTGCAGCTCACCGCTTCCAGTCCCTCCAGAATAGTGTGGTTGGAGATCCTGTCGAAGGCCTTTTTGATGTCCAATGCCAGTACAAATTTATCTTCCGACCCTCTGTTGGGGTGCAGGACCTCATGCTTTAGTAGCAGAAAAACGTCCTGCGCTGCCACGTGGGGTCGGAAACCGAACATGTTGGAGGGGAACATGTTGTTTAGCTCTATGTGGTTCGAGAGCCGGACCTGCACAACCTTTTCAAATAGTTTCCCCGCGCACGACGTTAGGGAGATGGGTCGAAGGTTGTTGATGTTACGAGGCTTACCTGGTTTTGCAATAAGAATATTTTTTGCTTCCTTCCATTCTTTTGGAAGGACGCCGTCCTCTGTCCAGACCGCGTCGTGAAAGAATTTGTTCAAGCTCTTTAGTGTGTCGTCACTTCGATTGCGAATCATTGCGTTCGTGACCTGATCAACCACTGGTGTCGTGTTTTTCTTGAAGGAGTGTGCCGCTGCGTAAACCTCTTCAAAAGTTATGGGGGCGTCCAGTTCCGGTTGGTCCTGACCTTCGGAAACGGGTTTGGTGGATTGCCCGGTCGGTACAGTTCCTACGTACACCTCTTCCATTTTGTCTATCATGACAGCTTCCCGACCTTCAAACTCATTTTAAAGCTGCTTGAGTGTGCGATCCGCGACTGCTTTTATTCCTCCCGGGTCAATCATACTTCGAAAAATGTGCCATGTTTTCTTTGTAGTCAGAATGCCCCGAAGGGAGTCGCTGAACTGACGCCAATTGCTGTCGCTTAACTTTTGTGCGTATTCGTTAGCTTCCTGCGCTAGCTGAGCTATCCGTATCCTGAGTTTGCGATTAAGCTTCTACCTTTTCCATCTTTTTGTGAGGCCTCTCCGGGCTTCCCAGAGATGCAAGAGGTGACGATCCACGGCTGGAGCCTCCGTTGTCGTTTCAATTGTTTTTGTGACCCCAGAGTGAATAACTCGGATCCACTCGGCCCATTCTCCTACGTCTGTTATGCTGCCGATTGTGTTCTGTTTTTCACAAAATTTGGCCCAGTTGGATAGCCTTGCCTTGCCAACAGCTCTTCGAATCCTGGCTGCATTAACCGATATGCTTAAGATATAGTGATCGCTTCCTAGGTTTTCACCTACGTTCGTCCATCGCGTTTCACTTTCGTTGTTGGTGAACGTGAGGTCGGTGGAAGTGTCCTGGGACACGCTGCTCCCGATTCGTGTTGGGAGATCCGGTTGGGTTAGCTGGAAAAGTCCGTAGCGCTCTACAACGTCTGCTAACAATATGCCCTTCGGATTGTCTCTACTGTAGCCCCAGTTTGAGTGTTGTGCGTTAAAGTCGCCTAACAATATTGCTTTGTCCCTACCTTGAGCGAGTCGCACCACGGTGGCCACTACATTTTCGAAATCTGCCTGTTTTTCTCTGGGAGAACTGTAAACGTTGACAACAATTGTTTTAGGTTTGCCCCTTTTCTGCGGCCAAATCGTGATTATCTGGTGCTGAATAGGTTCCCGAAAAAAATAATTTACGCTAATCGCGACATCCTTCTTGGCAAAGGTGGCTACTTGAGGGAAGTCACGGTGAGCATAAAGCTCGTACCCTTTGAGTTTTTGATTTTGTTTCCCTATTTCCTTAATACAGATAACGTCGGGAGGGATTGGCGCCGATTCTATGTAGTGCGTGAAATTAGCCAATTTAGTGCGTAGCCTGCAGCAATTCCATTGCCAGATTTCAATGTGTCCGGTCTTTGTGTTGTTTGCCATATTATCCATGGATATTACTGTCACTATCAGTGTACTCTATAGCTTTCGGTGTCCTGGTAGGAGCTCCTGGACTTTGACTGACCCTCTTTCGGGGGACGGCTGCGGCTTTTGTTTGCACATCCTCTACCATTCGTTTGAGTTTGTGCACCTCTGCGAACATTAGTTGCATGTTTTGTGCTAACTGTTCCAGCGTTACCGATTGAGCGGTGGAGGCTGTACTTTGTTGCAGTGATGTCTGCGGTGGTGATTTGGAAGTGTGCTCCGCAATTTGTATGGGTTGCTGTGATGTGCTGTTGTTTGCCATGCGCTTAAAAGCTTCAAACCCAACTCGTAGCTTTGCTAAACTGTTTCGAAGTATTTTGTTTTCTTCTACCATTTCTTGTACTCTGGGTTTTGTGTGATTGGTGTAGGTGTATTCTTAGCATTGGCAGTGGGAGATGCGACTTGCGCCTAGCTCACCTGATTATATTGTGGGGTGCTGCATGCCAGTAGGATCCTTGGTGACTTGCTTCTTGGGGCCTCCTTCTTTTTTGTCTGATCTTGCTGCTGAGGCACCTTGGGTCGGGATACCAACCGTCTCCTCTGGCCTGGCTGCTCCGCGACGGCGAGCGGGTTCTGGAGCAGCGGTGACGATCCATGGCCGGAAGGAACTCCAGCTCAGAGTCCTCGTCTTCGGTGGCGAACCACCGTAGCTGGGTCTTCGTTGGTGTCTTTGGCCATGGTCTTGATATCTGCCTGACTGGCTTTAGTCTTTTGGGGCATCGGCGGTCACCCGTTGGATGGTAACTCCCACAAATGGCACATTTGGGGGTGCACGTGTGTCCATCGGCAGGCTCCCGCACCCCGCACGAGCGGCACACCTGTACGTCGCGCTGTGGACATACGTCGGTGCGGTGTCCCACGGTGCCACAGATATTGCAGAACTGTACCGCATTTCGGTAGGGTGTGGAGGGTTTCTCTCCCCCGAAGTAATAAACACCCTGCGTTCGGATACGTAGGTTCGATCGCAGCACGTCAGAAGAGGTGTGTGTGCTTCTATCCCGTGGATTACTCCCCGCTTCATGTCTTCTCCTACCGTAACGTACGCATTGACCGGGTGTTGTCGTCCGTTGATGTTCAAGGATTTAATGGCTTGCATGACCTTGGCCGTATCCCGATTCTGGGTGGATATCACTGGAACCTGACTTGATTCTTAGAATAAAATTGTTGTCAGTGGTTCCGTCCTCGCACGCCTCCATGACGGCTCTCGCCAGGGCCTGACTGGTAACGTTCTTGAGTGGTAGCCCTTAGTGTGGTCTGATAACCACCTTCAGGTCACTCTTCGGTAGCGGTGGAAGACGCTTTAGTCGTGGGCGCCCGCGATGCGCCATGGGTTTGGACGAGTTGGTAGTCGGACCTGATGGCAGTGCGCTTCCATGCGTGGAGCGGCGCCGCTGAGCGAGATTTTTCTTTTCCTTCAGGGAAAGAACGCGCTCCCATCCGGCTTCAGCGGTTGTTTCGTTGACCACGGTAGCGGTTTGCAGGTTGTTGTTGATCGTGGCTGCCTTATTGCATTCGTGGGGCGGTGTTGCATCACCCACCTGAGATGCAGTGAAATCCATCTGTTGTTCAAGTCGTGACGTTGTAATAAGTCACGGGTTCGATGTCGCAGCCGGAGTTCTTAAGGCTGCCATGTTCAAATGCGCGCTTGCCCGCCGGCGCCGCTCCCTTAACTTAAGTTAGGGTTAGCAGCTCGCCACGTTCTGAAGGTGGAAAATCGGCTGTAAAACGCCGAAATGTGGTCCGACTGACCTGCAGTTGGTCTCCACAGGCGCCGGACCACTTCTTGGAGATGGTGGTGATCGTTTCGGGCCAGTCCCAGAAGGTGATCTACCCGAAAAACCAAACATGCGTAGCCCGATGTGAGCGCAGCCCCTGAATAGAAGGGGTGAATGAATAGAACAATGTCATCTGCAAACCAAAGGCTGCTGAGATATTCGCCGTTGATTCTCACTCCTAAGCTTTTCCAAGTTTAGTAGCTTGAATACTTCTTCCAAGCATGAAGTGAATAACATTAGAGAGATTGTGTCTCCTTGCTTGACTTCATTTTCGTAGGTATCGCTCTAATCAAGGTAGCTGTGGAATCATTGTAAATATTTTCCAAATAATTCACGCATGCCTCCTGTACTCTTTCGTTACGTTATACCTGTGCAACTTCTGATATTTCTACTGAATCAAATCGCTTTTCATAATCCATGAAAGCCGTACACAGAGGTTGAGTGTACTCTGCAGATTCCTCGATTACCTGATTGATCAAATGGATGTGATCCATTATAGGGTATCCCTTCCTGAAGCCAGCCTGTTTTCTTGGTTGACTGAAGTGTTGCCCGTATTCTATTGGAAATCATCTTCTTGAATATTTTATACAATACTGCAAGTAAGCTAATGATCCTATAGTCTTTCAATTCTTTAGCATCTGCCAATTTTTGTGGATTAGTATATTGTTGGCACCCGTCCAGTTTTCTACAACCCTTGTAGTCCCGAGACATTTCGTATAAAGAGCCGCAAGCTTTTCAAGCGCCATATCTCCTCCATCTTTCATTAAATTGACTGTTACTGCATCTTCACCTGGCGCTTTTCCCCGCTTCATGTCTTAATAAATGAAAAGAAAAGCCTCGCAGTTGAAGTAAAATTCCTCTTGGTCCGGGACTCGAACACGGGACCACGGCATTTCCGGGGCAGCTGAATATCATCTGAACTAACCAGGTGAATAGCAGATGATAGGGCGAAATCGAAGTCATCAACAACTCGAAGCAAAGGCAAAAGTTTTACGTAATAGTTGTGTGGAAGCCCGCAAGAGAGAAAGAGGTAATTAATGTTAATTAATCCCGCAGAATGCCTGATGCCCCAAAGAGTTCTGCTCAGTTAGCTTCGCTCGAGGTGGTTCGTGTGTTGACACGAACCACCTTCGTCGACAGGTTAAATTTCCACTGGTGGCCTCTCCGTGTCTAGAGATTCCGAGCACCCTCTGCTGCGTTGATGGTCTGACGGCCGCCTTGATAAGGCGCTTTCGAGCTGCTGGTGATTGAGAGCCATGGGTTGATTGAAGAAGTCATAAGGGAGGTAGTGGCCGAATGCTGCACCAGGTAGTCCCATTACTGTTCTGGTGAGGGTGTCTTATGTTGATGCGGGGTGGGTCTTTCCAATTCGGTTGCACCACTGGCTCTCGGCAATTTTTTTGCCGGTGTCAGGCGCCACTCCAGGCCTGGATATTGTCACGTGGTAGTGACGGCGAAGAAAGAAGACGTACGGCGGAATACAAAACTAGCTTTTATTGGGCGAACCTGTGCCTACAAAACAGGCTACACTTATAGCACAACGAAAGCGGCGAACACAGTCGGCGATCGTCGAAAATCTGATCAGCGGGTCAAGCGCGTCGGCTTTTATACAGCAGTCATCGAATGTTCCAGACTAAACGTTGGGACCCGCATGCCTTCTACAAAGTTCTACACCATTCGCGTCAAGCGATGAAATCAGATAACACAAGGTTCGGCGACAACAGACAGCGGATAGAAGCATCGATAACTTTCCAGAAAGTTCGGATACATGCAAGCGCGTCCAGCGCTGTGCGATAACATTTGTTAGGCGGCTAAACGTGGTCGGCCGATAAAGATAAGTACACGTGTCATTACCCCCCTCTTAAAAAGCATCGACCCGATGCTGCACACAAACGAAAGTAACAAATAAGCACTCGTAGCAATGAAAACAACAAAAATAAGGGAAGTGCATTAGCGTCCGTAAAACGGTTTAAGACGCACCACGTGGACCACTTCAGGTCGTGCGCGGCGCCGCTGTGAATGGGAGATGCCGTCTGGCACGACCTCATAGTCCAGTGCGCCAATACGTCGAATGACCTTGTAAGGTCCGAAATAGCGGCGCAATAGTTTCTCACTCAGTCCTCGTCGGCGTATCGGGGTCCATACCCAAACACGGTCGCCGGGCTGGTACTCGACGAAGCGTCGTCGGAGGTTGTAGTGTCGGCTGTCGGTCCTCTGCTGGTTCTTGATCCGTAGGCGGGCGAGCTGTCGGTCTTCTTCGGCGCGCTGGAGATAGCTAGCGACGTCAACATTCTCTTCGTCAGTGACGTGGGGCAGCATGGCGTCGAGCGTCGTCGTCGGGTTCCTGCCGTAAACCAGCTTAAACGGCGTGATCTGTGTTGTTTCTTGCACCGCCGTGTTATAAGCGAATGTTACGTACGGCAGGACGGCATCCCAGGTCTTGTGTTCGACGTCGACGTACATCGCTAGCATGTCGGCGAGGGTCTTATTCAGCCGCTCCGTAAGACCATTCGTCTGCGGGTGGTAAGCCGTTGTCCTCCTGTGCCTTGTCTGACTGTATTTCAGAATGGCTTGGGTGAGCTCCGCTGTAAAGGCCGTTCCTCGGTCGGTGATGAGGACTTCTGGGGCGCCATGTCGCAGCAGGATGTTTTCGACAAAGAATTTCGCCACTTCGGCTGCGCTACCTTTCGGCAGTGCTTTTGTTTCAGCGAAGCGGGTGAGGTAGTCCGTCGCCACGACGATCCACTTATTTCCGGTTATTGACGTCGGAAAGGGTCCCAGCAAGTCCATCCCGATCTGCTGGAATGGTCGGCAAGGAGGCTCGATTGGCTGTAGTAATCCGGCTGGCCTTGTCGGCGGTGTCTTGCGTCGCTGACAGTCTCGGCATGTTCTGACATAACGGGCGACGTCGGCGGTCAGGCACGGCCAATAATACTTTTCTTGTATCCTCGATAGTGTCCGGGAAAATCCGAGGTGTCCAGCGGTCGGATCGTCATGTAGGGCATGCAATACTTCTGGACGAAGTCCTGACGGGACAACAAGAAGGTAATTGGCGCGGACTGGCGAGAAGTTCTTCTTCACGAGTAGACTGTCTTGAAGCGTGAAGGAAGATAATCCGCGCTTAAATGCCCTGGGCAGAACGTCGGTGTGCCCTTCCAAATAATCGACGAGGCCTTTAAGTTCCGGGTCCGCTCGTTGTTGTTCGGCGAAGTCTTCCGCGCTTATTATTCCAAGGAAGGCGTCGTCATCCTCGTCATCTTGCGGCGGCGGGTCAATGGGGGCGCGGGATAGGCAATCGGCGTCTGAGTGTTTTCGTCCGGACTTGTATGTTACGGTGATGTCGTATTCTTGTAGTCTGAGGCTCCACCGTGCCAGCCGTCCTGAGGGATCCTTTAAATTCGCTAGCCAACACAAGGCGTGATGGTCGCTGACGACTTTGAATGGCCTGCCATATAGGTAAGGGCGAAATTTCGCTGTAGCCCAAACGATGGCGAGGCATTCCTTTTCGGTTGTAGAATAATTGCCTTCCCCTTTAGAAGCAGTACGGCGGAATACAAAACTAGCTTTTATTGGGCGAACCTGTGCCCACAAAACAGGCTACACTTATAGCACAACGAAAGCGGCGAACACAGTCGGCGATCGTCGAAAATCTGATCAGCGGGTCAAGCGCGTCGGCTTTTATACAGCAGTCATCGAATGTTCCAGACTGAACGTTGGCACCCGCATGCCTTCTACAAAGTTCTACACCATTCGCGCCAAGCGATGAAATCAGATAACACAAGGTTCGGCGACAACAGACAGCGGATAGAAGCATCGATAACTTTCCAGAAAGTTCGGATGCATGCAAGCGCGTCCAGCGCTGTGCGATAACATTTGTTAGGCGGCTAAACGTGGTTGGCCGATAAAGATAAGTACACGTGTCAATATATAGTGTACTGAAGGAGTATTTGAACTTATGACATTCAGGTTGGACACCTATTGTTCCAAAAAGAAACCTGAGGATTTTGAACTTGTGACTATAGCGACCGAGCATCCGAGGCAGTTCACAGTCAGTTCACTTTACAGGCGGCTAGGCCACCTTAAGGCGCAGAAGTCCAGCCCAGAGCAATGTACATGCTCTAAAACTAACTGTTTTGTCCGCGATGGAAGGGTATGTAGGACAATATAATTTATTTATCTCGGAAGCGAGTGCCATTCTCCTGAATGTGGTGGCGTCAAGGGGCGCGGTATCGTGGAAATAGAATGTTTAAGAGATATAAAAATGGTTCAAACAGCGTGGTTCTGACCAGCACGCGACCAGGCCATCAGATGACCCAACAAGCTTTGGTTTTCTGCTTCAAATAGCCAGCTTAAAAAGTGTGTATAGGAGTATATAAAGGCCAATTATTACAGGATATTTATGCTTTTTTAGCGATACTAACGCGTTGACAACGATTAAAGTGGCTGGTGGCTCGTGTCATTTGGCTGGTGTCAAGCCTCCTTTGTTTAAGAAAGTATGTACTTTACTGTGCGTTAATTTCAAATTCATCTGCATCCGCCTATTTAGACAATTTCTTTGATTGAAGCTGCGCCTACAATTCACAAAGAGCGATGTTAGATGCTATGAATCCTATCTGCATATCATGGACTTACACATGACTGTATACACGGACTGTATGTAGTGAAGCGAAGCGCCGATTGATAAGAGAAGACTATACATTGACGGGGAACCACGGAAATGAACTTTATTCTGATGGCAATTACTTATATACAGCTGATATAATTGACAGAGCTTCTTATATAAAACACATTCCCCCCACATAAAAAAAGAAAGGAAAGAAAAATCAATCCACTTTCGCGCACTCACTTCCCAGCACATGACACGAAGGAAGCTCTTACAGACAGGTAAGCTCGTAGTCTTGATATTGCGTTGGCATTCTTCTTGTTCGCTCAGGCCTGCTTCGTGGTGGTTTTGTGGTTGTGGCCAACTGTGGCCGAAAGATGTCCTGTTGATCGGGAACCTCTAGAATAGACTCCGTTACTGTGGGCTGTGCACCATCAGAATGGGTAGCGCTTCCCTTTATGTCTTCTGATGGCACCATTTCACATTGATTCCCCACGTTAGTAGGGGTATTTTGCTTCGCCATCTTCCCTATGGGAAGATCCATGTCGCAGGAAAACCCCGAGGCTGCACTGGGTCACGTTGTAACTGCGTCAGCTAGTGCATGCGCCTGTCCTGTCCCTACTTTACCAATTACTGTTAGTTTTGATGCGTTCCATTTCGTACCGTTTGCCAGCAAAACGAATTCGTGCCCACTCATCTCGCCACTTGGATTGGCAAAGAAAACTTGTGTTTCGTCTTTGGTCCGCCTTGCTTTATTTTTACGAAATCTCCTGGCGCAATGGTGGACGCTCTGGCACCTCATTTTTCATCGGTGCAGTTTATTGTTCCTTGTTGCTGCTCCTTAACGCACTGTTTCAACTTTTTTATGGTGACACGTGGCTCTTCGAAAAATTGACTTTCTGGAAGACCAGCAACATCCAATCTTCTGGGTCTTCTTCCATGCAGAAGAAGACCCAGAAGAGGTAAGCCGGTGACGCAGAAGAAGGTAAGCCGGTGACGCTCCTGTAGTTGCATGTGGGGTGGCCCTGTAAACAACACCCAGGTAGTCCCAGATTGCCTCCTTCAGTGGTCTTTGTTCGAATGCTGCAACCTGAATATATTCCTTGAGAACGCGGTTCAACCGCTCAAGCTGACCATTGCCTTGCAGGTAACACAATGTTGTTCCGCAGTGCTGGATTCCCCGATCTCGTAAAAACTTCTCAAAGCATGTCGACATAAATTAACGCCCATTGTCAGTCACAATGCTTTTCGGGTACCCTTCTCTCACAAAGAGTTCCAAAATCACTTTCACTATGCCTGTGCATTGACTGTGGACACGAATGCCACCTCAGGCCACTTGCTGTGGTAATCAATGACAGTGATTGCACACCTGCACTCCGGAGGGGCTCGCTCCATCGGCCCAATGATGTAGATTCCAAGCTTTCCGCAGGGCTTCTCGGGCCACTTTACTGGCTGCAACGGGGCGATTATGGTTTTTGCAGATTTATTTGATGCTTTGCAGATAGCACAATTCCTAACCAGTGATTCAGCATCACTGCCCATTCCGGCCACCAGTATTGTTCCCTCAACCGTTTTTTGGTGCTCACAATGCCTGGATGCGATTCATGTGCCGTTGTGACCAGCCTGGAAGTGAGTGTCGCTAGGGGAACGACCCGCCAAGCGCGAAACAGTAGCCCGTCTGTAACCGACAGTTCTTGTATACGAAAAAGCAACCTCCGTTTTCCAGCTAGACTTGTCGCGCACACTAGACCGCGCACACTCTGTAGGATTCCCTCTTGTTCTCTTTCCCTCTGCACTCTTAGATACGAGCGCTCAATAAAGAAAAAAGGTGTATTTTGCATGCTCGTAGCTGGGCCGCTCGTATCTTACTTAGATACACAACGAAAGAATTCTGTAAACACCGCCGAATAATGCATCTCAAGCGAAAAAAAATAACGTACTACGCACGTATGCGAAGTAAGTTAAAATGTAATCATTCTTGAGTCGACCATCTGCAAAACACTGGAAAACGCAGTAACGTGATAACAAGTACAGGTAAGCGGTCAACAAATATATGAATTCGACCGCTTTAGATGATCCAACGCATCTGGTTTAGAGAACAGCACTATGTGTCTTCGGTGCAGAATCACCCATTTATGAACTTCACGCTTCTATTTTGTTTACTATTTTCAATTATTTTTTACTGCAAGCTGTCCACTAACTCAGATTTAAAACGTCACTACAATTTAACTCGCTCTTTGAAATGCAAAAAAATGCATCTGAATCATTCAAGGGGCCGTACATGAAAGCATTCGAAGAAACTGGAATATGTGTCATCGGGGTTGGCCCAGAGCTAAAGCTTTCTTGAAGCTTTTTTTAGGCTACTATAGCTTTCCCTTCACTTGTCATTTCTTTGGGTTCATTGCGTGTTAAGGCATATTAGAACGTAGAAAACTTTGTATTGTAGCTATGAGTAAAGCATGCGACAGATGATGAATGATGACTTGCTTTTTAGTTGAAAAAGCTTGCTCGTGAAGGAGCCTGTGCTCACGTACTGTGAACTCGCATACTGTTTCTTTTTCGGTCAGACTTCTCACTGAATGCATTCCCGCCTTCCCATTAGAATGGACGCAAGATCATCGGCAGCATAAGTGGAGTGCTCAGCCCTCCGTTCTATACTGGCCTGACATTCCGCGTGTTCTTCTATGCAGAATCGCTGTAAGTGTGAAAGTGAAACATTAGGGTGCAAGAGAAAACCGATAATTGTCCTGGCACGACCAAGCTTACCGGATCCAGCACTGACGGTCGTTTCAATAAAGTTCTAGTTGGGCTGCTCACCTGCTGCTGCAATTGACCGTTGACCAATTAAAATAGTCATGTTAACAGTGCACCTCTGCAAATATGTCCTGATAACCGCACTCTGGAGCAGGTGAACACAATTAAATATCTGGGCGTGACACTAGACAGTAGCTTAAACTGGAAGCCACACATCGATAATGTATGTTCGAAGCTAGCGTCAGCGTGTTATGGGCTCTTAAAGGCGAGGGTATGCTTCGATATTTCGGTACTGAAAATAATCTACTTTTCCATCTTTCATTGTCATATGACATACTGTTGCGAATCATGGTCGTCCACATTCAAAACATATTTGGATCCAATTTTGCGCTTACAAAAGGGAGCGGTGTGGATAATGACATAATCTAGTCCATTCAAATTCAGCAGTCATTTATTTTGCAGGCAGAAAATACTTCCCTTAACCCTATCCTCCGAAATGAAAGTTGCTATTTTAGTGAATAACTTATTATGTCGCAATCATTCATTGTCGTTTAGTATATTTGTGATTCCTACACGAAATACTAGATACGCACTAACATAAAATTCAATTTACCTGTTACCCGGAACACATACGGTCAAAGACTAATTCAGTATCATGGTACAAAAACATGGAACGCCTTACCAATAGAAGTGAAGAGTGCCAGTAACTTCTTGTTTTCCATAAAAAGATTATATCTCTCAAAAATTAGTTAAGAATGTTGCTCTGTCCTTGTGGTGTTCTTTTTTCAGTAATACTATTCTATTGTTGCACTGATGTATGTATTTTTCCCTCTTGTTTCTCATCTTGTACAATTATGTATAATCAATACGCATTTGCTCATCACTGCCCTGATCGCCGTAGCACATACGCATGTATACCACATGGGCCTACACAAGCCTTGGCCGAACAGTTGTTTGCTTATATTGATGTACAAATTTATGATGAAATTAATAATGTCTAATGTCTAACCCTCCGAGCAAGCCATCTACACCACAATATAAATCTTGTGCAACTCGGTATGTCAAGCTTGCGCATGTTTCCCCCCACTAAAACCCTAGATAAACCCTACCCTAGATAATGTTCTTGAATAGCGTTTTTTATGCTCTAAAATTGATCGGCTGTGCAAATGCCCTCTTTTCACAATTATTTACGTCTATTACGTAAGACATTAAAACAATGGCCAAATCAGTCAGCATCATTTCTTTACAGGCATCCACACAGACATTCGTATCTATAGTTACTTACCTTACTCGCCACATCACTGGCAAGCCATTAGTCGCAAAACAAAAGCCACCACGGATACAAGATTCAGTTTTTCAAAAGAAGCTTACTTGAATGTATTTATTAAGGAAAAAAATGTGAACTAGCTGCAAATGCTTAATAGTAAAGATACCGTACACTATATATATCGCCCAGGTGCAGTCTGTGGCCACAGGGCTGTCAAGAAACGACATATCAGAAAGCTCGCTTTAGGATTGCGTTGTACTAATGATATCTCGGACACCACAAGACGCTAGTCCCTCTAAGAATAGTGCATTCCTAATGGTACAGTTAGTGGGGAAGGGATGCGTTACAGCTGCAGGGAGTACAATCTGAAGCACCAAAGTGAACGTGCAAAACAAAACGCTGTCTTTAAACTAAAAAAAAGTAAAGTAGAAACGCTCTTTTATTATTTCTTTCTTCCTTATGCGTCCAATATTTAAAAGTGATACACAAAAACTGTTTGTACCCATAGCCAGAAGGTTAGTGTAAGGTCCAATACTGACGATGGTACAAGCAAGCAGATAAAAGCCTCAGTAGTTGACGTGATAATTTATTTATTTATTTATTTATTTGTTTATTTATTTCATAACCCTCAGGGCCTGAGGGCATTACAGAGGGGAGTTGGTACGTTAGATAGAGGGGAAAAAATAGCAGTATATTTGTATAAAACTAAAAGGAAAAGAAGGGGTTACATCAATATATTGAAGGAAATAAGCAATACACAGCGCAATGTACAAGGAAAAAAAAGAAATATCGCTGAGCATACAACCCATAAAAAGAGCCTATCAAAGCAGAAACAAAAAAAAAGAAATGACGCAGTAAACAGTAATATATGCCTACAAACAAAGTTTGTTGGCATCAAAAACGGGGGAAAAAGGGCTAAGCAAGAATGAAAGGAACGAAAATGCTACAATTCCTTGTGTTTATGACAACAGCAGATTAGTTAAAACAGCTTTAAGCTTAGAATTATCAGACAGTTCAATGACAGATCGAGGGAGGTGATTGCAACTTTCTGACGTACTGGGGATGAATGAAGCGAAAAAAAAAATGGTTGACGTGGCATGAAGGAACACCAACCATATGACGATGGTCGATGCGAGCTGAAACGTAACAAGGGAGGGTTCTCAATTTATTCTTCAGAATGGGGTTACCATAATATATCTTAGGGAACAGACAAAGGCGGGATATTTTTCTACGTTGTAATAGCAACGGTAATGATAAGCTTGCTTTCACAGCAGCGACGCTGGAGTTACGAAGATAATTAGAAAGAATGAAGCGAACCGCTCAGTTGTGGACAGATTGAAGTTGATAGATGAGCGTCTTTTCACTGGGGTCCCAAACAGAGGCAGCATATTCAAGTTTAGTACAAACTAACGATTTTTAAATCAGTAGTTTCACAGAACAAGAAGAAAGATACAAATTCCGGCCTAAGTACCTCAGCACGCGATTAGCGTTGTTGGTTATATGGTCTGCAAGCATGTTACAAGAAAGACTAGAAGAAACAAATACACCTCAAAATTAGCAACAGCACACAGATTCGAGGTTACTAGTATTAAGATGATATGAGGGCAGTGTAGTATTATGAGGATAAACATGCATGCACTTAGAATTGTTAATGTTTAGTTCTATGTTCCACGTGTTACCGCACTCAAGAGCTTATGTCGGACTGAAGGAGACCTATACCTGAGTCACTGGTAATATCGTGGTATACGACACAGTCGTCTACAAAAAGACTGATTGATGAGCATAATCTGTCAGGTAAATCGGCAACATAAATGAGGAAAAGCAAAGGTCCATGCACAGAGCTTTCAGCGCACACGTTTCGACTGGTATCGTTTCTTGGGGTAACACTTATCAATGTCTTCCTTCCTCTATTCGGCACGTTCACAATCAGGCTATCCGCATTATATCGCGAAGCCATTTTTTCTCTAACGCATCTTCACAACTACGTACAAACCGCATTCTTCGAGTTACTGATTTGTTTAACTTTCATTTAGCGATAATATTTTTCATGTTACTAAGACTAAAGAAGCCATAAAGGATGTACGTTGCCTGAAATAACTGAGGAGGAAACTTGGCATAGAAGAAACCAAAATTTATGCATTGAATTATAAGCAGGGTAATATCATCAGCAATCTCGAAGGTATAATGAATGCAGCGGAAGGATTCTGTACTGTCCTGTACAGTACCCGGAGGACTCAGGAGTACTCTATTCGAAACAATAATGAACAATGTACAGAAACTCCTCCTATAACTAGATATGAGGTCAGAAGGGCCTTGCAAGCCATGAAACGAGGAAAACCGGCAGGAGAGCATGGAATAACAGTCTATTTAATCAAAGATGGAGGAGACATATTGCTAAGAAAACTGGTGGCTCTCTATACGAAATGTCTATCGACTGCAAGGGTCCCTGAAAACGGGAAGAATGCAAGCATTATACTCATGCACATAAAGGGAGACATTAAAAAAACTGAGAAATTATAGGCCTATTAGCTTGCTCCCAGTATTATATGAAATATTTACCAGAATAATCTCCAATTGAATAAGGGCAACACTGTACTTTACTCAACCAAGTGAACAGGATGGCTTCAGGAAGGGATACTGTACAATGAATCCCAAGTCATTTATCAGGATATGGACAAATCCACAGGGTGCAATAAGCCTGTCTCCATGCCTTTCATAGATTACGAAAAAGCAGTTGATTCAGTACAGATACCAGCAGTCATAGAGGCATTGCGTAGTCAAGTGGTACATACCATTTAATTTCTACCACTTTCTTTCTTTATAGTGACACTTTAGAATGTTCCATTCAAGTGTAAAATGTCATTTTTATGCATACATGCTATGTGTAATGTTTGTTGTGTATAAAGCCTTCAGTGTATATATCATGTGAGTGCTAGTGCCATGTAAGGAACCTTGGGCCTCCGTCAAGCTGATGCGACAGGTTTTTGCCCAGGTGCCCCTCCAGTTCCTTTTGTTTCTGGTAAATAAAATTGAATAATTGATTGATTGATTGATTGATTGAATGATCACGTAAATACCCTGGAAAATATTTACAGTGATTCGACAGCCACCTTAAGTCTACAAAAGAAAAGTAGGGATATATCTATAAAGAAAGGGGTCAGACAAGGAGACACAATCTCTCTAATGCTATTCACTGCGTGCTTGGAAGAAGTATTCAAGCTATTATCTGGGAAGGTTTAGAAGTAAGGATCGACGGCGAATACCTCAGCAGCCTTCGGTTTGCCGATGAAATTGTTCTGTTCAGCAACACTGCGGACGAGTTACAACGAATCATTGAGGACCTTAGCAGGGAGAGTGAAAGAGTGGGGTCGATGAGAAACATGCAGAAGACAAAGCTAAGGATAAATAACCGGCCAAGGGAACAAGAGTTCAAGATCGCAAGTTAGCCTCTAGAGTTTGTGAAGGAGTACGTTAACCTAGGTCAACTAATCACAGAGAACGCTGACTATAAGAAAGAAATTCACAGAAGAATAAGAATGGGTTGGATCGCATACGGCAGACATCGTGAGCCCCTGACTGGGAGCTTACCGTTATCATTACAAAGGAAAGAATACAATAGGTGCATTTTACTGGTGCTGACATATGGGGCAGAGACTAGGACACTAACGAAGAAACTTGAGAACAAGTTAAGGACTGCGCAATGAGCAATGGAACGAAGAATGCTAGGCATAACGTTAAGAGACACAAAGATAGCGGTTTGGACCAGAGAGCAAACGGGTATAGACGGTATTCTAATAGACATTAAGAGAAAACAGTGGCGCTGGGCAGGTGATGCATTGCGCAGATTAAATAACCGTTGGACCATTAGGGTGACAGAATGGGTACCAAGAGAAGGGAAGCGCAGTAGAGGACGGCTGAAGACTACGTGGAGCGATGAAATTAGGAAATTTGCGGTTGCTAGTTGGAATCGGCTGACGCAGGAGAGGGGTCAATGGAGATCGCAGGGAGAGACCTTCGTCCTGCAGTGGACATAAAATAGGCTGATAATCATGATGATACTAATGATGATGATGAACTCAAAAAGCTACCGACAACTTTGTTAGTTCGGATTTACTTCTTAATCCTGAAACCACAAGGTTTGCAGCACAGGAAAATTTCCTGTTGCCTTTATTTCATACTAATTACGTAAAGATGGCGCGCTTAAACTTTGGAAGAGCCTACCCTATTCCATTAGGTTGTTATCTACCGTGTACTTTTTTAAATACGAACTCAATAATTATTTGCTGCCTGATTAATTTGCTGTAATGTTATTTTGCTATTTTGTAGGGGTGTAATTAGCAATGATATTGAGTCTTTCCTCTTCCTTTTGTTTGTATGTGTGTTATGACTCAGTTTCTTGGTGATATTTTGATTATTTCATATTTTGTTTCTGTGCTCTGTAATCCGTTTTATTTTTTTATAGAACTTCTAATCCAAGGGTCCCGGTGCTGTCTCTGACTTTGGGACCCTTGTCTGTATACCATTTCTTGTAACGAATTGTTATGAATGGATAATAAACTGAAACTAAACTGAAACTGAAACTGCAGCCGTGGCAGAGGACATTTTATTAGCCTGAGAAATTGTGAACGATCGGTGCGAAAAGAGTGCAGCCATTGAAGGACGTTAGGATCAAGGTTAAGTTTACAAGATGCACGCCAGTTCCATAGCAATACTTTCCGTCTATTGTGCCTTTAACTAGGAAAGCTACATTATTTTGGCGCAGCCGACAGTGGACTCCAACATGTGGGTGACATTTTTCCTTGAGGAGACCTACGCAGAGAAGATAATCTTTTCGAGATACCAGGCTGAAGATGAACCAGTGGTGGAACTACCTCGTGAACTCAACTCGGCAGAACTCGTGAACCTGGTTTTAGAGAAGGTTTCCATGGACACTGCTGAACTACGTCGGAAGGGTGCTGTGAAAGTGAACTTGCGTCTGGCGATCTTCGACGAATTAGTTCTTCAACCGATGCGTCCAAAGGACTCTGGATCACAGTCGTCGACGAAAGAGGTGAGCCTCGTTTTGAAAGCTCTTCGGCTACAACAAGAACAGATTTCGCAACAAAACCAACTGGTGACATCGCTTATCAGCTGTTTAAACGCTGAGAAGCCAGTGACTAAATTTGTAGAACCCGATGCGTTCGACGGCATGTCTTCAAGTCCAGAAGGTTGGCTTAAATTCTATGAATATGCCGCTGGGAAGAACTGGCACTCTAATGAGGACAAGATTACTAACATGCGTAGTTACTTAAGTGGTGTTGCACGGTAGTGGTATGATTTGCACATTATTGAAGAGGCTGGCAACTCTTCGAATCAGTGGAAAGAAAAATTCTTGACGACATTCCGAAGCAACCCAGTGCAAAGATGGGACGCCGCGCTTAATTTCGAATTCAAGCAAGGCTCCCTCGTCGAGTAATTCTTTGACAAACGCCGCCTTTTAAAGCTGGCCGAGCCTATGCTTCCTCCTTCTGCCGTAGTAGCACTAATAATACATGGACTGCACGCGCAAGTCCCGAAGCAAGTGCAAATACGGTCCCCTAAAACTATGGATGGGCTCCTGGAGTGCCTTCACGACATACCATCTACTTCATAAGAAAATATAAGCGCTAGCTCAAGCACTCACTTCACACGGTACGGCGCGAATTGGTCAAGCCGTAATCAGCGAGAACCACGCTGCCTTGCAGGTGGCACAGAGAACTTGGGTTGGCGCGGTCCCAGAGGTCGGGTGAATAACTTCGACCGCGACCCTGTCTCATCTGATAAACTGATAAACAAGCGTGATCAGTCCGCCCCATGACCACAACTGAGACTGTCTATTGAACTTTCGCTAGCCTACTTCACATTCCTGTCAAAGTGGGCAACAGACATATGATGGCTTTGGTTGACAGCGGTGCTTCTGTGTCTATAATAAATGCCAAGCTGGTAGATGCAAGTCACCTGTATAGTGGAAGAGTACTACGGGTGCAAGGCTACGATGGAAAAGTGACAATGTATAATCAATGGGCATCAGTAAACATCGAGTTCCAAGGTCACGAAATAGAGAGTGAAGTACTGGTGATTGAGGGGATGACGTACGACTTTCTGCTATCCAGACCAGATATACAGAAACTAAATACCAACCTATACTGGGACGATGCGGTTTTAGTGGAAGGACTATCAAGGCAAGAGACGCAGCCGGATCGAAAAGATAACCTGCGAGTTGTCAAGTGCGCGGAGGATATTGCAACAATCTATCCTGAACTGGTATGCGTAGGAAGCTACCCACAATCGATGACGTCACACAAGATGCCTTTCGGACTAACTGACAAGGCTGTCATCCGAAAATCACTTTATAACATGTCAAGAAAGTACAAGATATGGTTGAAGAAGGAATTGCAGGAGATGCTAGACGCCAATATAATCCGGCCTTCGGTGTCACCCTTCACCTCTCCTATAACTATTGCGCCGAAAGAAGATGGATTTTTCAGACTGTGAATAGATTACAGGGTTCTCAATCGACAGACAGAACTTATACCATTTCACATGCCGAAGATAGACACGACTATAGATGAGACAGGTGGTTGCCGAAGTTTTTCACGTATTGACTTGTGCAAAGGTTTCTGACAGTTTCCGCTAACTGAAGAAACAAAAATGTACACTGCTTTTATCACGCCCTTCAACCTGTACGAGTATAACCGGCTTCCTTGCGGCTGGAAAACCTTGCCAGCAAGGTTCCAGAAGATTATGAACGAAGTCCTGAAGCCATTTCTAGGTGTCTTTTGTAACGTGTACATAGACGATATTATCGTCTTCTCTAAAGCAGAGGCGGAGCATCAGGAACACCTGTCCCAGGTATTAAATGGCTTGACCTTGGCACACCTCAAGGTTAATTTTAAAAAAAGTGCGTTCTTTCAAAGAAAAGTTGTGTTTCTTGGAAGAGTATTTGATGGCACTACCAAAAGCACGAAACAAGAGTCCGTCGAGAGGATATTCCAACTGGTAAAACCATATGACGTCCACTCAATGCGTGTGTTTTTGGGATTAGCAGGACATTTCAGACCCTTCATAAAATACTTTGCCATAAAAACAAGATGCCCCACGCGCCTAACGCAGAAAGAAGTTCCATTTGAGTGGGATGAGGAATGTGCGAGAGCCTACCGTGATCTGGTGCACAGAATCTCTGCTGACCATATTCTACGCATACCAGATTTCACTTTACCCTTTGAAGTGAATACCGACGCCTCACACTATGGGACAAGTGCAGTCTTGTACCAGAAATGTCCAGAATCATCGGGCCGAGAAAAGCGACACGTAGTAGGTTACTACAGCTACACCCTCAAGCCACCTGAAGTCAACTACACCACTACTGAAAAGGAAGCTCTTGCAGTCCTTAAAGCAATTCAGTACATCCGTACCCACCTAGAATGTGCGAAATTTACTTTGTTCACTGATCACCAGGCCCTGACTCATCTCTTGAATATGGCCCAACCTAAGGGACGTATCGCCAGATCATCTCCCACAGACCTGGACCCCTTTTGACTGATGCAGATGCATTGTCTAGACTGATGATACAGGCCAACAACGAACAATCGGAAGAAATCAATGAAATTAAATTGTGTGAAGGCATTGAACAATAGATTTTTATGGAAGGTCGCTATCACGTCCCGCCAACGCTGGTTTCCAGGGTGCTTTATTTGTACCACGATAGCCCAGAATCTGGAGGACACGATGGATTTTGGCGCACTTACAACAAGCTAGTCAAGAGATTTACGTGGCCTCACATGAAAGAAGACGTCAATCAATACGTTCGTTCATGCCACATTTGTCAAGTCAAGAAAGTGAAATATAAGCAGCCTACGGACACCATGATAATACCTTGCCACTCAAACGTGCCTTTTGAAGTTATACACCTGGATTTCGCCGAGCTAAATAAGAAACGAGAAGGAGTCCGAAAAACGCAAGCTTTTCTTCTGGCCATAGATGAATGCACCAGGATGGTCGCGGCACGGGCAGCAAAAGAAGAAGCGAATAGTGTCATCGGCGTTCTCGAACGGGATACGTTTAAGACAACCAGGACGATTGTATGTGACAACGGTACAGCGTTCAAGAGTGAAAAACTAGCAAGATGGGCTCGAGACCACAGTATATCAATCCAATTCTGTGCGCCATACCATCCCGCGGCGAATGGGCTTGCAGAGCTTGCTATACGAGATGTGAAACAATACATCAGGATGTGCGATAGTTTCCCTGGTGGATGGAAATGCTGTTTAGAAGCAGCTGTAAGACATCACAATCGCTCCTACACCAGTGGCTTGGGATGCAGCCCGCAGTTCGCTTCTTCAGGAGAAACCCGTATTCTTCAGGCGGACCGTGAACTGGGGCTGTTAGAAAACCTCAAGATCGTCGAGGAGAGGAAACAGAAATTGCAGGAGGAGAGGTACCGTAAAAGAATGACAAAAAATTTTGACAAGAGACATTGCTCAGATATTCCAGACACTCAAGTCACCGACCTCATTCTAGTTAGGAAAGGATTAAGAGAATCCAATGCCAGATTTTATGGTCCTTACACTGGGACAAAGACAGCCACTCAGAAAGGAATATTGAAGGCTGTGTGGTACACTGGCGAACGTGGCTCAGTTGAATGCGCTTCGATTGGAAACGTTTACAAGTATTACCCCAGAGGGGTTAGCAAAAGAAACCTGGAAGGGTGAAGCGGTATGAGCCTTCGAATAGACGATGAAGAAGTGCAGGAACCGGGGTTCAGGAGAACAGAAGAAGGAAGTTAGAATAAAATGGTAGGAACGCTACAAAGAAACCTTGTCACACGCTTTCGAAAAATCTAGGAATATACTATAGTGTACAATGTAACTCCTATCAAGCATGTAATTTAGTTCACGTGTAAACGATAAAAGTAGAGCTTCACAGGAAAATCCGTAATAAAGGCATTTGACTGAAGGCATGATGCAAGGTGAGGGGAAATTAAATGTTACAATTTTTTACAGAGAATACACATAAGTGAAACAGGCCGATAATTATATGGCGAAAGCCTATCCCTAGACTCGTGCAAGGGAACCACCTCCCCGACCTTCTAGTTTCCGGAATGCAGGCAGTTTGAAGAGATTGCTGGAATAGATTCGAAAGTATAACACTGTACATCTTAGTCCTGATTAACAACTTGGAATTTATATTATCAATGCCACATGATGAAGGCATTTTTTGTTTATCTATTATTCTTTCTATGTCAGCAATCTCGAAGCCATTAGGGTCCATCGGTAAAAAGTGAGCACCGGGACAGGTAGGAGATACAGAACACAAATTTTTGGAAAAATGAGAAACAAATGCAGTTCAACACATTTGCGCATTTATTAACTTGGATTAGTTGGTCGCTTGAGTCCTTAAAGGGAATGACTAAATTCTCCCTTTTGTTGACTAAGCTCCAAAATTGCCTAGGGTTAACAATTAGAAGGGATGGTAATGTTGTATTGTTAAAATGATCGTTTCGCGTTCTTGAGAGCCTTTTTGTAATCGGTAGCCACGGCCTGATAAGTAGTCCAAGGTTCTTGAGTACAAGTTAGTTTTGTAGAGCGAAAAATGTTTTTTTTTAATACAGGGCTTTTTCAACAATTAAGGGAACCATGGCAATTGCCAGTTTGACGCAATCACTATGCGTGGAACGTATTTCTTGATGAGTGATGAATGTTTTTCTTTGAATAAATTGCAGTTAGCATTCACCAAACGATCATGAAAGTTAGATAAGAAATCATCTAAAAAGGCAGAAAGCCCATGGTTAATAGCATAATAATCAGCGTGTATATAATCACGGATATATTTTTCGTGGTTGCTCTTATAAGGCACGGTGCAAGTCAAATAACAATGAAGCAGTAAGTGATCGCTTAGCCCCGGTAGGTACGATATGGGATGAAAAAGAGCAGGCGTAATGGCGACTACTAAATTGAGGATGTTACAAGTAGCAGGCGCAAATCTTGTGGCCTGCATTACAAGCAGGGACAGATTGAATTCATTGCAGAAATTGAAAAATCTGTCGCCTTCACTGGAAGAAGGATGCCTATAGGAATGCACATTAGACCATACTATATTAGGGGAATTAAAGTCACCTACTAAAGGGAACGGGTTATTCGGATACTGCCCTTTAATCACATGGATAACATCATGAAGGTCATCAGCAAAGGTGGGCGAACAGGACGGTGGACGATTACGAACGCCCAATATCAGTTTCTTAGAGCATGTTTGTATTTCAACCAACACAAGTTCTAAATCGTTAGTAAGATCAATGGGAAAAGACAAAACAGCATCATAGACTGCTATAATCGCGCCTCCGCCACCCCTAGCACCCCTATCACACCGGTAATGTTATATCATAAGAAGCCAACGAGCACTAACACCACAACATAAAGGAAATTACTTGTGCCTAATAAATGAAACAAAGAAGCGATAAATTAATGGAAATGAAAGTGGATGAAAAATCAACTTGCCGCAGGCGGGGAAGAATCCCACGGCCTTCGCATCTCGCTCTACCAATTTAGCTACCACGGTGCCGTTTCCGCATCAACTTTCTCGGTATTTTCGTTTCCTAGTAGAGCCCTGGGAGCGTTAGTCAGCGCCACCGCCACCACTTGGAGGCGGATGTGGAACACCCTTTCTACCGCAGGTGCCACCAGAACGTGATCTTTTTGGGTGAATAAACCCACACATGCTACCTGAAAGCTTCAGTGCTGCCGGATTCGTGGCCCTCGTTATGTAATAAACGAGACGAAGAGGGATTAACCGAGGAACACAATTTTTATTAATCATATCATAAGAAGCCAACAAACACTGGCACCAAGGACAAAACAGGGGAAATTATTTGTGCTTAATAAATGAAATAAAGAAACGATAAAAATAATAGAAATGAAAGTGGATGAAAAAACAACTTGCCGCAGGTGGAGAACAATCCCGCCACCAGGCGCGCACACAGTCATTTTTTTCCGGGGGGGGGGGGGGTGGCAACGCAAGCTAACTTTTCTTTGCAAATGAGGGGTGGAGGTACCTTTACGAGTGTATATGTGAAAAGTGCCCACATTCACGATAAAGACGCGTAAACCCGCAAAAGATAATTGAAATAAGGTGTATCTCACAGGTACGCTTGTGAGATACAGATCTTTACTTGGCAAACAAGGAAGCACATCAAATTGACTCGCGCATGAAAGACGCGGATGATGAACACAGCCAAGAAAAAGAAAACCAGCGAAAACGTAAAATAAAAATTTGTTGTAGCGTTTTTCGAATTAGCTCTGGAAGAATTATAGAGAAATATATATTTGCAGAACAATCACAATTCTTTTAGATCACTCGTTTAGTGCTCTAACAAGTTGAGTGCCAAAACCGACTCGCGCTGTTATTTGGGAAGTTGCGTAGTGATGCGTGGTTACCAGACCCGTACAACCGCGTAAAGCGCAGGACACGGTGGTTCTAGACGTACTGCGCTCACCGCGGAAGGTTAGAAAAACTGCCACATTAGCGCAGTAGAGAAGTGGTTACGTCAGGCGGCTTGACTGATAACTGTAGAAGCGTCATTCAAAACACACAGAATTATTCTCCACTTCCGGTGGTGTTTTCTCTACTTAATTCCTTTTTAAATAAAAAGATGTTCCATAAATATTTTCACAAACAATGGTTGAATGTGTTAATTTTCGCTTTTCTTTCCTGTTTGGCTGTTGCCTTAGCTCTCTCCCTTAGTGGATCGCTTAATTTCTCAACTCCTTGCGACTCCTGTTTCAAGTTGCCAATTTTTGCGCGAAAAGTGGTGTACCAAGTGAAAAAGCAGACAAGGTAATGGGTGACAGTCATATTGCTTATAGGTTTAGTGGTTATTGCAGGGTCTGATGATGGACGCTGTTTCGCATTATCTTTATTTTCTACCTCGTTTAACAAATATCGCGGGTATATGGTTCCGAGAATATGCCAGCATCGCGGCGAGCCATCACTCGAGGAAATTATGAAGCGAAAGGAGAAGTTAAAAACGTAACTGGCGCTTTCTACTGCCGCAACTCGTTCCACGAGCATACACACCAGCTGACTACGAATTAAATTCCTTTCCTGGTCCGTAGATCAGTCTAAACGAAGAAGGTTCAACTAACGAAGCAACAGCAACGCGCGTGATCGTTGAATAGATGGTGACATAAATATTGTGTTGGGCATTAAAAAAAATAATATCACTAAAACAACAAACTACACCCTGCCTGCTGCACCTAAGTATTGCAGGCTGCCAAACCGGAAACAACTAAAGAAGGACAGTAGTGAAAAAAATTGTGTGTGTATGTATATATAAAAAAAGAAGGGGTATGGTCTACTACCCGTGCGAAACCAGAGCCAGGGCAGCGGCGGCTGCGAGATTTATTGAAAAAATTGTATAAACTTAATAATCATACATGATTTGGCTTGGTATCTTGGCATCTTGACTCACAAGATTTCTTCTGTTTTTGCTTCATGCATATGTATACAAAAGTTATTCCGTGTGGAGGATTCTTCACGTAAATAGATGGTGACAACTGAACTCATCTCCACTTAATAGCGCGGGCACTGAATCAATCTGAAAACTGGCCATCACAGCCTGGGAGATGCCCGTAACTACCGCCATCCAAAATGAATGAAAAAAAATTGACACCCATTTCACTCTGTGAATATGGAATGCCTGCGAATGCCGACGACAGTCAAAGCTCTCACACGAAAAGCAAAGTACTTCACCTGCGCCGCGGGACGGCCCGAAGTTAGTGCGATGCCGGGCCGATTCGCGGTGGAGGTGAAGCAGGCGTTAAGCACTCCCCATACTGGGGTGCATCCCGAAGGTAATGCAATGACTGGCCGACCCGCTGCGGAGGTAAAGCAGGCGTTAAGCACTCCCCATACTGGGGTGCATCCCGAAGGTAATGCAATGACTGGCCGACCCGCTGCGGAGGTAAAGCAGGCGTTAAGCACTCCCCATACTGGGGTGCATCCCGAAGGTAATGCAATGACTGGCCGACCCGCTGCGGAGGTAAAGCAGGCGTTAAGCACTCCCCATACTGGGGTGCATCCCGAAGGTAATGCAATGACTGGCCGACCCGCTGCGGAGGTAAAGCAGGCGTTAAGCACTCCCCATACTGGGGTGCATCCCGAAGGTAATGCAATGACTGGCCGACCCGCTGCGGAGGTAAAGCAGGCGTTAAGCACTCCCCATACGTTGGCCAATCCCGAAGAGCCCGAAATGCGCTTTACAGGTTCCAGAGCCCACGGCATATGTGCCATTGAGCTTGAACTACTTCTTTCCTATCACCTGGATCGGCCCACATGATTTTTTCTGTTGAAGGACGCCGAAAAAAACTATACACGCAGGATTAGTTGTGCACAGCTTTCGCTGTGAAAGGCAGAAAATGTTGACCGCCGAATATGATTTGTCGGCGCTTTAGGAATGTGTTTGGCGTGGGTGGGAGGGGGAGGGGGTATGCCGCCTAATGTCGGGGGGTGGGGGGCGCCCCCCCCCCCCTTCATGGATAGGTGCCTGACTCCTAGTTTCGAAAAACAGCTCAGTCAGTGCGTTGAATAGTAGCCCCAGGGGCTACCTTGATGATTCGACGGATGGTGGTAGAGAGTGGTTTCTCTTCTCTTTTCTTCCAGTCGAGCATAGCCGCAACATAAGCAATATGACAAAGGGCGAAAGCGTGAACGAGCCTAATGGCACATTACTCGCACATGCCTATATTTCTATTGACAATGAGTCGAAACATTCGTAGAGCATTCTCCACTTTACCAATGATCTTTTATATCGTCAAGCTACTGGAACCGTTATTTTGAATAGTTAGTCTTGGACTCTGATCGACCCTACTTGAGGGATACGGTTACCATTCATGTCAAAGAGCACGATATGACGCCTACTTGTTGTGCTCCCAGTCTTTAAGGTTTCGTTCTTGGTTCGAAGGAGAGTAAAACAGCAATTCCGATTTTTCCCGACGAGCATTTGAGGCCCGCTCGAGAGAGGCAGAGTTCCGTGACCCTAATAGCATCCTGCATTGGAGCCTTCAACTGCCCGTCGCAGCCCCAAGTGATCCATATAGTAACATCATCGGCATAAATGGTGTGCCCGACCCCCATCAATGTCCAGTAATGTTTTGAGCAGCTTCACCATGACCAGATTGAACAGGAAAGGAGACAATACGGAGCCCTGTGGCGTGGCCCTGTCACCTAGCCCATAAAATTATAATGTGCAAGGAAGCGGTTCTGTCGCTCAGAAAAGATAGAATATAGCAAAAAAAAGCGTTCATAAAGATTAACATCCGAAATGGCCCGAGGAATTGCCGCGTGGCGCACAGTGTCGAAAGCCTTCTTTACATCAAGAGCGAGCATGACTCTTGTACCGCAAGTCACTATCTCTATGAGAGTCTTCTTAATTCTAAGCAAAGCTTCGAAAGTCCTGGCCTGAATCTGGTCATGGTGTACGGAAAAGAAGTTCGCTCTCCTCCACATGGTTCGAGAGCTGGTTGAGCACGACATGTTCCGCAACTTTACCGAGCCATGAAGTCAGAGAGATCGATCTAACGTTTGCAATCCCAAGAGGTTTGCCCGTCTTGGGAATGAGTACCGTACGTGCGTGCTTCCATTCTTTCGGAATATCGCCCTCTTTCCAGATTCGGTTGATTTGCCTGGTTAGGTGACTGACAGAATTGTCTTCGAGGTTGCCCAGAACTCAGTTGGAGATTCCATCAGGGCCTGAATCGCCAGTACCATCCTGAATCGATTCCATCAGGGCCTAAACCATCGGTTCCTGAATCACAAGGCAAATTTCACTCTCCGAGAAATCTTCGTCGAGGGCGTGATTGGGAGACCCCGAGTACTCGACCAAAAGGGGGTTGAACGAGTGCGTACTCTTGAGCGGGAGGTACAGACTAGCTAGGTCATCCAACAGCTTGTCATCCGCCACTTTCTTTCTCGCCTTGTGAATAATTGTGTATAGTAGCGACCGTTGAGCAGGTGTGGACATGGAGCGGCTCTCATTGAAGAGATGTTTCAAGAAGCCCCAGGCACCGCCTTTGCGGAGTCTGCCATCCAGGGAGACACACACCTCGTCCAGGGAGACAAACTTGCATAGAACTCTACAGTGTTCCTCGATTTCCTTAGTCAATATCGATATTCTTCTCGTAAGTATCCTGTTCAACTGTTGACCTTTCCAGCCTGCTAATATGTATTTCCTGGCCTCGAGGAGGTGAGCGAGCCTGAAGTCCATCTTACCAGTTTGGACGTCCATGACAAGAACCCTCTCCGACGCCCTGATGTCAGAGCCGAGTTGCTCCATCCAACTTTCTAGCGGCGGATCAGCCGTAGCTGGGGGTGAGCTTTCGGGGGTTCTCAATTTAGTAATTAATCTCAATCAATCAGCCTATATCCATTAGCTTTACAGGGGCACTCTAGAGTTTATTGTTATTATGTAATTGTCACTACCCAGGTCAATGTTGGTATTGTTCCAAATTGACTCCGCTATCGCCCTGACAAAAGTTTAGTCGGGAGTAGAACCCCTGCGCGAGGATGTACAGCCTCTAGTTGGATGGTCGGTGTCCGTAATCAGAGTTAGACTAAGGTCAGAAGCGTGAGTCCACAGCCTTTGCCGGTGGGGTAGGTGTAACGCGCCACGCTTGATGAGCTGCGTTGAAGTGTCCCCCAACAAGCAGACCCAGCAAGTTTAGTGACCGTGGTTAGGATGGACTTGAAGCGCTGTCTGGAATCACTAGGATTGCTGTAAAGGCCATGGTGGCCGCATTTCGATGGAGTCGAAACGCGAAAACACCCGTGTGCTTAGATTTAGCTGCACGTTAAAGGACCCTAGGTGGTCGAAATTTCCGGAGTCCTCCAATACGGCGTGCCTCATAATGAGAAAGTGGTTTTGGCACGTAAAACACCAGAATTTCATTTTTCAGGACTGCTGTACGAATTGAGGAGAAATATGCCGCTGCTATTGGCTACGTAACTGTTAAGAACAATCTCAACCGCGATAAATTCAACATTACTGGGTAGCGTGCGGAGCTCACGTCGGACATAAGAAATCTTCCTGTTTATCAGAATGGGGACACCCCTGCCTCCATCTACTCGAGAAGACTCCACCTTGTAGCCCGCGAAGGAAAGGTCGATCGTCAGTGCTTCCTGGAGCATAACTGTATGTGGCTTCTCAGCCTCCGATTTATTTAAATGCAGAATAGCATCCTTTTTGTGACGGATTAGCCTGCAGTTCCATCGCCAAGCTCTGAAATTCCTATTAGCCGGCGCCATCCTGATTATTTGCAGATATCTTATTCAACTGTGAGTCACTGAGAGACCTGCACGGCTTTGGTAGCGTTTTCGGACAGGTTTTCTCCATGACCGGAACAACCGTCTGATAAAGATACGTCTCAATCTTTTGCAGCCTGATTCCTGATTCCTCCTTGGTACACTCAATTCGATTAAATCGGTCGTTGGTATGTCTTATGCTATCGCTGATGGCAGAGAGAGCCTCCTCAATCTAAGACTTCGCCTTGGTTTGCAACTGGTTCCACTGATCAAGGGCCCTAGTTTTGGGAGCCAGACATGCGTGGGCCCTGCCTTCTAGCGTTACCACCTCCATAGAATTCGGAACCTCATTAACCGACGGACGCTCAGACGCAGCGGACTTCTTACGAGTGATTTCTCTGCAGAGCTCAACTAGCTCTAGTGTAAGCCTATCGACCGCCACGCTGAGGCTGCTATTTTCCTTTTCTAGCGATACAATTCCGTCTCCCTCAGAACTGCGAATCTTACCTTACGACAGCTGGGCCGCGTCCTTCTCTTTTCCTCTGACTTTGTCAGCCCAGGGGTCAGCGCCTCCACCAGACGAGAAGCGCACCTGCGGCCCCCTGGCGCAGCAGTGACTCCTGCTTGATCCTCGTTGTCTGGATGACGCACGTCGCCGGGAGTGGCAGTGGCTGCGCGAGCGGGTGCGCTCCCTGGATGTGGTGCGACCGCTCGCCACCTGCGGCTCCACTTCAGCGACCTGTGTCTTCGTGCGCTCTTCTTTCGCGCGCTTCTGACATCCCACACGTACCACGTATGGAATTAAGTACCGCCTTTTGCACACCTTTTCACCCGTTTTATGCAAGCCACCGCACAACATGCATTTCGGCTCACATACATGCGATTCATTTGGGTTACGCAAACCGCCGCCCCTACATTCCGTAGTTCCAGGCGCCGTGCAGACGTCGGCTCAATGACCAATACTGCCGCAGGTGTAGCATACATCAACTTGTTTTCGCTATAGAAAACCAGGTAGGTCCGTATCTCACAAAGTTACATACACGAAGTCAGTCGAAGACGATAACTGATCAAGTATCCTTGATTCTCTTGACGACGAGCGCTAGTGGGTTGCGGTCATTCAAAATGTTTCCCCTATGGGCTGCCGACCCATCGGCTATATATACATTTCTGATAACCCCCTTGCACGTATCGCTAGGAGCAATTTCATAACCGTCGGCCTCGTAGGCATTACGCGCCACGGTAATAGATTTCATGTGCACATATCTTTCTGCGTTTTTTCTAAGGGGGTTGCTGGCCACCAAAACGTTTTGAATAACATTTGGTCAAAATGAATTATCCATCGTTTGCTCCAGGCTTAGACATGCCAATTTATTGGTTGCTTTGCCCGCTTAAGTAAAGCTAATTTTATCCAAATTCAAGCCGCCTCTTGGGCGCAGCGCAATTCTGATATGCTCCTAGGGCTTGGCAGGATGCGCGAAGCCTTTGCTACCCGATTCATAATGTTAGAAAACGGGCAACGTGGGCTCACTTGCCTCGCGCTAGCGTGGCCTCCTGGCTTAGAGGCCGGGTAAGGAGTGGAGACCGGGCCTGCTGCGTCAACTATTTCAGCAGGGGAATCGCACATGGCAACGTACCTACAGTAGAAAATACTGCTACAGATACGTTACGTAACTAGACAGCGACTGGTATTAAGTATGAGCGAAGAATCGGTTGACTTTTATGTTTCAATGAGGAAGAATGATCTGTAACAAGGACGCTCAATGAAAAAGTTTCGATTCACAGAAAAAAAATTATACATTGCAGAAATTGAATTTGACATGGCCAGGAAGGGCAAACTGACGGAACTGTTTTGTCCAGCGTCTTACGTGCGTGGCAGGAGGTTGCAGGTGCATCTGAACACGAATAATTTCTAGAAGGTCCTTTTGAGATACCTCGATGACTCGGCCAATGTCCGTGCTGATGGAATGGTGGCTGACGCTCTTTTCAGTCTTGACACAGTCTTCCGCATACTCGATATCTCATCCAAATACTTCTGCATCCGCTACTGTGCTGTTGGTGAGGAGTTTGGTGTTTGATGAGCTGTTGGTGATGAGATAATAAGGGCATACTGAACGCTGACGTTTTTTTTTTTTAGCAGGCGTCCTGATTGCCAATTCGGCTCATTTATAAGCGGTTATGTGTTTTCTTGAACGCATCATTTCTGTTTTTTCTAAACAGGTAGGTCGCTTCCGGGTCTGTTTATTACGCTTTTATTTTATGGCATGAACCTATTTTTGCCGCACATATACACTCTCATGAAAACTAAAACCGCCACTTTAATTTGGAAGTTTCTGGCGTGAAAGACAGCTGCGCGCGCACTCTGTCAATGTCGTGCGAGCGAAGCAGGGATTTGGAACATGCACTGTCTGCTACATTGTATTGCGTATTTCGTGCGTGGTGGGAGCGGCGCTTCGGCCGCGTTATCAAGGGGATTTTCTTATCAACCTGAACGGTCGGTGTCACGGTGCGGCATTATTCGATTCGGCGAAACACCGATTAATGGGCACCAAAAGATCGTAGGAGTAGGAACCGACGAGCCAGACGGTTATTGCCGGTTACTCAGGCAAGTGGCCGAAAGAAGTCGAAGACAGTTTTAGAGATCATTGTCTTTTTGACGTCGGCGCGGCCATGATGCCCCGACGACATTTTGTAGGAACCGTTGTGTATTCTCTGCCCGCGCGTGCATAGAGAAGCTTGCTAAGAAGGCAGGGGCTGCGAATACTGCGAAATATGTGGTGTCTCTGTGCGATCTTGTGTCCCCGAGTTGTAGAGAATGTATGTGTGCCGACAGCGCCACATGGCCGGCTGCCATCCTTTCTCTCGTGTTTGTGAACGAGCAATAGAGGCCCGCCACGGACTCGAGGGTGTGCTTGCGTTGTGCAATACAAGTGCGCAACCTCTTACAGCAGGAGGGAATTACGCGTTCCCTCGATCTAATTAAAAGGGGCGCAGCGAAGACCTTGGCGGGGGGGGGGGGGGAGGATACAATTGGGTGGACTTGATTGGATCGTCCCCGATATCTGCCGTTCCCCAACACAGGGAACTAGGGAAAGGAGAAGTTATTTAAACGCAGGCTTTAGGCAGAACTAAGCAGTCTAGAAGCTGGGCCTGCAATCTCCTGAGAAGCGTAGAGTATCTAGTGCCGTCCAGCATTACCTGGGTCGCCAAGCCGCGTCTGAACTGTGAGTTACTAATTGATGTACGAGACGACAAACCATCGTGCGCAACGAAGCTCACGGTAGTTCCCCTCAAGTTAGCTCAACCTGCTCGAGGGAAGACGTCAGACATAGACTCCCGGGAAACCCAGCCCAGCAATCGCATCCACAGCAACGAGGTCGGCTTGCTAGCGTTCTTTGGGAAAACTATGCAGTCGACTACACGCTTTATGGACTTTCTGCTGCTGTCCGGCCATGCGTATGCCATCATTTGTTTTCTTTTGAACTCTGTTTATTTTACCACCGTTAAGGGTGCTTTCTGTAGTGTTAATTTCTATATTTAATGCTTACTGTTAGTTGGATTTCTATAGTCTTCATTATTGATCTAGATTAAGTGCATGTGTGCTAGTGTTCTTGTGTTTATTTGTGTTTCGTTTAAATTGTGTGTCGTTGTCAGTCGATAAATGTTTTTTATCTCTTTCTCCCGACTCTATCTCCTTCGCTGTGTTCGTTTGAGTACCTATAACTGCCAACCAGCTTGCATACCCTGTCGAGGACTTCGCGCCGACGGCGAATGGGGGACAAGCCGCGACAGCCGGCCTTGAGAGACGGATAATAAGTGTGACGTAGGCATGAAGGAATAGTGGCAAAGCCACGAAACGTGCTGTTGGTGCTCCTTCCGTATCATTATTAAGGTGACGCGTTGCCTCTTCCTGTTTGCGACAGGCAAATGAGTTGCTTTCAATCAGCTTATTTGAGGGCGCTGCTTTATGATGCCGGTGGGAGTGCAGTCACGTGGTATTTACCATATTTCGCGAGGTTTGTTTGCCAGTCGGAAAAAAATTGTACGCAACTAGTACGTCGCTGAAGACACAGCATTAAATGGCAATTGGGGGTGCATTGGGGTGCCAACAAATGCCTCATTGACATTTTGATAATTTGGACAGTACTTCTAGAATGAGATAATTAATTGCAATTGCCGAAATAAATTTCAAGAGCGAAATAATTACAGGCGGCTAGTCCACTTTACTGGAAACAATATACACTAGGTTGTCTTCGAGTAACGAAACTGCTCTTTTTTTCTTGGTGCATGATAATTGCGGAACCCTGTATAATTCACTCCGTAACCCAAATGAGGCCAAGCCGGATTCACTCAAATCAGAATCAGCAGCAGTCATGCGTGTCATGCGCAGGAGCGCCGATACATGGCCTCACAGAAAAAGAACAAAAAAATAGAAAGGCTGCAGTTTAGCCGGAAACAGGAAGCAGTATTACTGGTTGCGAAGTATACATCAATTAGACGAAACAAGATTACGCCACCGAGAGACGCCAGATTCGGGGTGATGGGAGAGGACTCAAGCTGCTAAGTTGAACTGTCTCCTACTACGAGGTATATGTATGTATGTATATATATATATATATATATATATATATATATATATATATATATATATATATATATATGCAGTTGAAAAGTTTCATTTATCATGGCTTAACCGCTCGGCCATGGCACAGCCTCCGTCGGGTTTATTCTGACGAAGGCCGTGCCACGGCCGAAACGTTAAACCAATGAAAATGCAATTTTCGTAAGTGTGCTCCTTCGTCTCTTCAACTACCGAAGCACCGGACCTCCAGATCTTTTTCTTGTGCTTATATATATATATATATATATATATATATATATATATATATATATATATATATATATATATATATATATATATATTGTGAGCATTATTCATACGCTTCGTATTCTCACCTGTACATACTCATCATCACCGTTTTGGGGCCTGGTGGTGGGGCTCTGTCTCTGGGGAATAAAGAAGAGACTGGCTGCCTAAACCTCGTCTCACAAGTGGTGGAGTGTGCTGTCCGGTCCCTTCGCCCTCTCGCTCCCGGTCTCTCTCCAGCTTCACCTACGCTACATCCCTGGAGCTCCGCTCGGGTCGCCGCCTCTACCAACTGCACTCGACCATGTCGCAAGACCAGCAGACCAGTACCACGACATCCACCTTGCCGACTCCTGCGGGAACCCCTTCTTGGACAGTCACCACCCCTCAGAAGGATCCACCGGTATTTGCTGGGCTTCCAGGTGACGACGTTGAAGATTGGTTGGAGCTATACGAGCGCGTGAGTGACTTTAACCACTGGAACGAATCAGCAAAACTTGCTCACGTCGCCTTCTACCTAACCGGAGTTGCGAAAACGTGGTTTTACAATCATGAGCTCGATTTGGTCAACTGGAGCATCTTTAAACACCAGCTACGCCAGATTTTCGCGAACTCGTCTGTCCGCTCCGATATCGCTAAGAAGAAGCTTGCTGAGCGTGTACAGCACTCAGGCGAGTCCTACACTTCGTACATAGAGGACGTCCTCGCCCTCTGCCGCCGCGTGAACACCTCGATGGCAGAGAGTGACCGTGTACGCCACCTGCTCAAGGGTATTGGGACTGCGGCATTCAATGCTCTTGTAGTGCTGAATCCCACTACCGTCGCCGACATAATCAGTACGTGTCAGCGTCTCGATGACCTTCATATGCTCCGCTTACACCCTGACACATCTGATTTCACGGCGTCCAACGACAGCGAGCTACGTGCTTTGATTCGCTCCATCATCCGTGAGGAACTGCACGCCCAAGCTTCGTCAAACCCTCCTGAGGTTCATCTGACGCCTCCTGGTGGCGGCCTACGCCATATCGTGAGGGAAGAGCTAGCTGCCGTGACCTCCCCGCAAATCACGAGCCCGCACCCTATCCATACGCCAACGTACGCTCAGGTTGCCTCTATAGCGCCACCCCACCAGCAGCCACCACAACAGGCACCTGCCCCGCTCATGTCCCTGAATCCTATCACTGCAAGACCATCGCCTGTTCCGTCTTATAACGCATGGAGCCCACCTCGACCGGTTTGTTACTACTGCGGCATCCGTGGCCACATTTCCAGGTTTTGCCGACGCCGTCAGCAAGATGAAAGACGTGGCTATGACGGCTTTGAAAGGGATCAGTTTTATGGCCCTGTACCACGACGTCGGCGTTCTGACTACGTTTATTATCCACCACGTTCCCCATCTCCACAGGACTTCAACACTGCCAGTTCATCGCGTTTCCCGCGTCGTCGCTCTCCATCACCGATGCGGCGCTCTTCTTCCCCTCTACGACCGGCTACTTCGTCCTCCGATCACCGCCCGGAAAACTAAATGGTGCAGTTTCAGGAGGGAAAGCCGCATCTTTTGGACAACGTGAAACGCCTCCGGAGCGCCCGTCAAATGTACTTTTGGTGTTTGTTGAAGGTGTCCGAATCGAAGCCTTGGTTGACACAGGTGCTTCGCTTTCCGTTATTAGTGCTGACTTGTGTTCTCGATTGCGAAAAGTGAAGACACCGTATAATGGCCCTCCCCTTCGTTGTGCTAATGCAGTTCTTGTTCAGCCCTCCAGTGTTTGCACTGCGCGCGTTTTCATTGATGGCATCCTACTTCCGCCGCTTCATCAGTCATTTTGCAGCCATGGCGTCGCCGCTACACAAGTTGCTCACGTCGGGCACTGCTTTCCCTTGGACAGATGAATGCGAACTTTCTTTCCAAGCCCTCAAGCAGGCATTAACCAGTGACCCTGTCCTCTGTCACTTCGATGACAACGCACCAACTTGCTTGCACACCGACGCTAGTGGCCATGGGATCGGTGCTGTACTTTTACAGCGTGATACCACCTCACGAGAGAGAGTTGTTGCCTATGCCAGTCGCGCACTAACACCTGCCGAAACGAATTACTCGATCACAGAACAGGAATGTCTCGCAGTTGTTTGGGCGATCCAAAAATTTCGACCATATCTTTACGGACGCCATTTCATGGTCATAACCGACCACCACGCCTTATGCTGGTTGTCGTCAATCAAAAATTTGTCCGGACGACTTGGTCGCTGGGTGGTACGCTTACAAGAGTACGACTTTGACGTTGTCTACAAGTCTGGGAAAAAGCATCAAGATGCCGACGCTCTCTCTCGCTGCCCGCTGCCATTATTAGCTTCGAGTACACTTCTCCATTGCTCGCCACTTGATGAGACTAAGTCGTCACTCCCGTTATTACCGTTATTACCTCTCACGGTTACTGACACGTTATCTTCCAATCACCTCACTCACCTCGCCTCGTGTCAACGTTCTGACCCGTACTGCGACAGCATCATCCAACGCCTGTGCGGAACTACATCTGCACCAAATGCCAGATTACGTCGACAACTGCGACTATTTAAGCTTGACAACGATGTGCTGTACCGCTACATATACAACTCCGACGGACACAGCTGGGTACCTATTCTTCCACGCTCGATGCGCACACAAGTCCTTGAAGCCTTGCACGACGACCCATCTGCTGGCCATTTGGGATTCCACAAAACATACCACCGCGTTAGGAGCCGTTTCTTTTGGCCAGGCATGTCTACCTTTGTGGCCAAGTACGTCGCTTCTTTCGTTCAGTGTCAACGGCGGAAACGACCGACTTCGCCTCCTGCTGGGCTTTTACAGCCCATCCCATGTCCCGAGACACCGTTTGCCATCGTTGGGATAGACCTAGTCGGCCCCCTGCCCATAACGCCAGCGGGTCATCGATGGGTCGTGACAGCTGTTGACCAGCTCACACGTTACGCAGAGACCGCTCCTCTACGCTCTAGTTCAGCCTCCGACGTCGCCACCTTCTTTCTAGATGCCATTGTGCTGCGCCATGGTGCCCCTCGTGTACTGTTAAGCGACCGCGGCAACACTTTCATGTCAACAATGCTCGCAGAAATACTCGGAGCTTGTGGCACAGTTCATAAGACGACATCCGCATATCACCCACAAACAAATGGCTTAACCGAGCGATTTCATCGCACACTAATAGATATGATATCGATGTATATCGGGCCAAACCACGACAATTGGGACAAACTTTTACCTTTCGTGACTTTTGCTCACAACACCGCTATCCAACGAACTACGGGATACTCACCTTTCTACCTAGTTTTCGGCCGTTCACCGACATTCACCATCGACGCCGCTTTCTTCAATGCTCCAACTAACCCCTCAGACAGTACACCCGAACAGTTCGTTTCGAGACTTGAGGAATGCCGTCAACGTGCTCGTTTCAACACAGAAGTCAGTCAGCTAGATCGCAAGCAACTTTACGACATCTCTCGTCGCGACGTCTCCTTTCGTCCCGGAGAGGAAGTGCTTCTTTGGACGCCCATTCGTGCACCCGGTTTGTGCGAGAAGTTTGAATCCCGCTTTCTTGGACCCTATATTATTAACGAACAAACATCCCCCGTGAACTATCGCGTTACTCCCGCAGACGTTTCTTCCGACCATCGTTGTCGTGGTTCGGAGATCGTTCACGTTTCGCGCCTAAAACGATTCGTTCGGCGTTCCCCTCCTGGCTAAGTCGCGGCCTGGCTGGCCGCTTGCGCGTGCGGGGAAATTAGTGTGAGCATTATTCATACGCTTCGTATTCTCACCTGTACATACTCATCATCACCGTTTTGGGGCCTGGTGGTGGGGCTCTGTCTCGGGGGAATAAAGAAGAGACTGGCTGCCTAAACCTCGTCTCACAATATATATATATATATATATATATATATATATATATATATATATATATATATATATATATATATATATATATATACGTGAACGAACAGATTGGGGGATTATTCGAGGGGCCAGATTTTTATTTAATAAGCATATCATAAGAACGGGGGGCAACAAACAACGATACCACGGACGAACCAGGGAAAATTACTTGTACTTAGTCATCGAAATAAAGAAATGATAAATTCATGAAATTGACACTGTATTGAAACAGAACTTGCCGCAAATGGGGAGCCATCCCGCCTCTTCGCATTACGCGTGCGTTGTTCGGCCAATTGAGCTACCACGACGCCGGTCTTTCTGCCATCTACTTTCTGGGGAATTTATGAGTCACTACTAGACCTAATCCTGGGGTGCGCTTGCTAAGTTCGTTTGTTGGCTTCTTATATATATATATATATATATATATATATATATATATATATATATATATAGTTCGGACAGCTGGTCGGGCCCCAGCCCCTCCTCCCCCCCCCCCCCACAAAAAGTGAAAACCTTCCGTTTGAGAAACTTCCGATATAAGAAGACGCGTCATCTGTTGCGCGATTACGTTCCATGCATGTTAGCCGCTACAGTGCGGTTGCAATGTATTGCAAGCCACTGCACTGCGATAAAAATACAAAAGTGCACCTTGCCAAACCTTCTAGAGCTCACGACCTAATGTGATACCTCTCTTGCTGAATCGAGATGGTGCATCCGTGTACTGGAACATAGCTCATATTTGTGGGTGCATTCAGCGAGCAAATAAATGCAATAAAAACAACAACAAACCAAGTCGACGAAATGCAATAACAGCACTCTTTGGTTTAGCGCCTGATGTTGTTAGGTTTCGCGCATGCCGCCATAATGCAATTAATTTTTCCGCCTTCTGTTTCAGGATTGATTCGCCTGAAGTTAGAGTGGTTTGGGAAAGCGCCGACAACACCAAATATTTCATATATATGAGTATAGACTCTATGGGCAAGGTGCGGACAGGCTATCACTACGAAGAGACAGGCAATGTTGTCGCTTTTGGTGTACCGGACATCACAGCTGGCTCATACTATTCGCTAGCTATCCGAATCAATGGAACGGCCCTAATGGTAAGTATATAAAGTTTCTTTTTTGTATTCCTTGCAATATATTGAAAAACTAACATTACGGCCACCAAGCAATAAAAGAAGAACAAAAACCCATGCAGGTGGAAAAAGCCATGCCCTGGTCAAAACTATGTGAAGCGACGCTTTCTTTATTAGTGATACTTATCTGACGCTATATGATGAATATTTCAAGGTTTATTTACTAAGATTGGCTCATTCACCTAAAAGGTGGGGGGGACAGCAGTGAATAGGCTGTTCCCTAGAAGTGGGGAGAGTAGGGCTTCCGCCACAGTGCAGAGGATGCCCGACTCAACAGCGAAGGCGTAGATCTCGGCGAAGCTATTTTAGTGCCACTGGTAATTAACACAAAGAACACAAAACGGTTCGCGAGTCCTCCAAGATATCACGGGTCCTCCATTTGCTGATTGTTCACAGATGTATGTGTGTATGTGGGGGGGGGGGTGGAGGTGGACCTAGAAATGTACACTGAAATGTGCATATTCAGAAATTCATAACAGCAAAGAAAAAAAGAAACAAAGAAAAAAAGAAAAGATATCGCCATCTCGCTTCCAAGTAGACAAAGAGTTGTGCGACTGACGGACTCCGTGCCTTCTGTTTTTATACTTGAATGCGAGATGCAGTTCTTTAGTTCCGTTTCTTTCCCATGACAAACATGTGCGTATGCGCAGTATTATGGAACTAGCCCAAGAACAAGTTACCCAAAGGCATAGACTGCATAGAGAGTCCGCAAAGCTCGGCCGGCCTCCGCCGACGGACTGATCCACTCATCCGTAGCTGGCTACATGGCTGCGGAGTTTCAACCTGAGGGCCTCAAATTTTTGGAAATCCTAAACGGCTGTCGAACTGCTGCTAGTGCGGGCCTTGTGGTAATAAGCTCTAGGCAGGCCTGCAAACAGCGGGTCGTAATTGGCCGTGTAGCATGCCAGGTGTTTGTCAAATCCTAAGCGTCATCTTCGTTCTTCAAACTAGGCTGTAACGACCGTCCGTCACTTCATTACCTCGCAAAGGGGGGGGGGGGGGTGAGGGTATTGCCCCTTGCTCCAGAAATCCAGTGTGCCTCACCGCGGGGATCATTGCCCTCCACTGTTTGTTGGAACCGAGGTGGCCGCCCGACTGGGGCGCCACCACGGCCGCTCGGCAAACCTGCTTTTACTTTTGAATAAAGTCAGTCGACTCTCCGTTGTCAATCTGTCAAAACATCTATTCTTTACCTCCGCCATACTAAGCTCCTAACAAGTGGTTACCTAGGATACTTACGTTTTTTTCGAACGCTAGCCATGGATAACGCTGCTCGTACTCCGGCTGACAGAGGCGAGGCCACGATATTACGTCTCCTGTCGTCGCTGCAGAGCTTCAGCTTCCCAGCTTTTGGCACAATAATCCCCGAGCTTGCTTAATACAAGTAAAGGCCCGTTTTCTAATCTGGCGCAATAATTCACAGGCAACAAAGAACCTGAATGTCGGAGATGCCATAGCCGACTTTCTTGCGCATACGCCTTCGGCCACTGCATACAACGACCTGAAACGTGCGGTCCTGCAGCGCCTCGAGCCATCGCAACAGAGTAGGCTCCAACAGCTTGTCCACGAGGAACTCGGCCGCCAACAACCTTTACAACTCCGGCAACGGTTGCGTCAGTTATTGTGTGAGCACTCCTCAAACGAGAGCCAGCCTACAACTTTGCGCCAGCTGTTCCTGCAACACCTCCCACAGACCGCACCTATGGTACTCGAGAGTTCCGACGAGAGTCTCCATCGGCTAAGTGCACTCGCTGACCGCATGTGAGACTGCTCGTCTGCGGCACACTTACCTATCGCCAATGCGGGAGACTCAGAGCCAGGAGACCGACTCTCGCGCCTGGAGGAAACAGTCGAACGCCTTACCAGTTCACTGGAGAAGCTGACGACGGGGGCCAACACTGGCGGCTAAAATCAGCACAACCATTCGCCTTGACAGTCTCGCGGTGAACCTAGAGACTCGTCGCGGCTGTTGTAGTGGAATCACCGTAGCTTTCGCGAACAGGCAAGTCGCTTCACCCACCCCTGTTCGTGGACAGGAAACGCACCAGGAAGTCGCTAACGGCGGCATGCGACATCGGCCCTCGCGCAAGCCGCCCATTCTGCGTAGTCCACCGCATCCCCGGCCCCCTACTCGTCGTCGACACCCTAGCCCAGGTGTCTATTGTTCCTGCCACGGCTGGAAATAGCCAACGCGGCAAGTCCACACCCATGCTCCACGCATCAAACAGCACTTCCATCTCGTCGTATGGGCCGTGGTCAGTAACGCTAGACATTGGACTCCGGCGCTTGCGCAGATGGGTTTTTGGGATCGCAAACGTCAGCTTTGCCATACTGCGTGCAAACGTCCTTAGCCATTTCAACGTAGACACGCGTTCGCGATTGGCGTATAGAGGTTAACGTCCTGTCACTCGATATACTTGGCCTGCCGTCCAACCTGACCTCATTTGGTATCAGCACGCTTCGGCTGGTCTCAACGTACGACAAGATACTTGCTGAGTACCCGCAACTCACAAATCCCTGATACAATGCGCTGCCCGTGAAGCACAAGGTGACACATATATCTTATCACCACCCCTCGCACACCTATCGGAACACGTTCACATAGGTTCGAAGACGCCCGCGGTAAGATGGAACGCATGCTTCAGCTCGGCGTTATTCGTCGTTCCTCCAGCAATACGTCTTCACCTGTCCATCAGTTTCCAGAACAAGACCGTGGCGACTGGCAGCCTTGCAGTGATACAGAGCTTTCAATGCTGTCACTACTCCGGATCAATATCCCCTTCCTCAGATATATGACTTGGGCACTCATCTCGCAGGAATCAAAATATACAGCTAGATCAATTTGATCAGTGTGTGCCATAAAATTTCTGTCGAACCCTGCGACATTTCGAAGACAGCAATCATTACTCCATTTAGCCTATTTGAGTTTGTCTGCATGCCTTACGGTTTACAGAATGTGGCGCAAGCTTTTCAAAGGCTCATGGACGATGTTACGTGCGGACTCCCGTTCATTCTCATCCATCTTTATGACATTCTCATTGCAAGTCGCACAGACCTTCGCCTGTAACACTTCTATTTGAGCAACCGGATGAACACGGCCTGGGCATAAAGCACCAGAAATGCATTTTGGGAGTTACTTTAGTTTTTTTGCAGATAAATTTTTAGATCCACCCTGCTGCTTCGCCTCTCCAGGTCAGTGAGCATGCATTGCAATTGGTCCCCTGAGTTACTAAGCAAGGCAATATCATCAGCGAATCGCAAGTTACTAAGGTATTCTCCATTAACTTTTATCCCCAATTCTTCCCACTCCAGGCCTCTGAATACCTCCTGTAAACATGCTGTGAATAGCATTGGAGATGTCGTATCTCCCTGTCTGACTGTCTGACGCCTTTCTTTACAGGGATTTTGTTGCTTTCTTTATGGAGAACTATGGTGGCTGTGGAGCCGCTATACATACCTTTCAGTATTTTTACATACGGCTCGTCTACACCTTGATTCCGTAATGCCTCCATGACTGCTGAAGTTTCGACTGAATCAAACGCTTTCTCGTAAGCAATGAAAGCAATGAAATCTAGCATGGCGCTCTTTGGCCACACCTGGCCCTTGCGCCAATAAACATCATATATTCATTCATTCAAAGCTATATATAAGGGTTCGTTTTATTCCGCACATTTCTCTATCACCTTATTGATAGTGTGAATGTGATCTATCGTTGAGTAGCCTTTACGAAATCCTACCTGGTCCTTTGGTTGACAGAAGTCTGAGGTGTTCCTGATTCTATTTGCGATTACCTTAGTAAATACTTTGAAGGCAACGGACAGTATGCTGATGAGTCTATAATTTTTCAAATCTTTGGCGTCCCCTTTCTGATGGATTAGGATTATGTTGGCGTTCTTCCAAGATTCCGGTATGCTCGAGGTTATGCGGCATTGCGTTTCAGTGCAGCACAAAAGGCACCCACTAGCATGTGCATTAATTGAGAGAGACAGGGCCAACATGAATCCGATGATTCAGGCGCACAAAGATCTACTACAACTTCTCGAATTTTGGTTCTCAGATACCTCTTGCCCTCCATGGCGACTCGGAGCTCTAAAAATTGAACTTTTGATTGAGGGAATGATTCGCAAACGAGATATGTTTATGGTAGGCGCACAACTGGCGTTATACCAAATATACGTTCGATACCCTGGCTTTACTCAAGCGTATACAAAGAGTTCTTGCCTAAAACATTATTCTGCAGCTGGCTTTGTCATTCCAGAATGGAACGAAATACAAACATTTAAACTATTTCACGTTACGTCATAAACAACAGCAGAGCTTTTTGCAATATTGTCTTTGCTACGCTACATAAATTCAATGCAAAAAGGGGAACAAGGGGTCATTCTTTGTGACTCGCAGAGAGCTTTGTCTTCACTTCACAGTGACGTCAGCAATTCACAAAATTTGTCATTAGTTAACGAGATACCTATAGAACTCACAACATCAAGTGAAGAAAACTGCACACTAACGTTTCTATGGCTACCTGGCCACTCCTATATCCCTGGGTGTGTTGCAACAGATAAGGCAGTTGGACAAGCACATGTTAATAACTCCACACATGGTCGGCCTCTAACAGAGGCCGCATTGCGCCGCATACTGAGACAGATATCAGCCCGTGGTTGTAAAGTGACATGGTTTGATCAAAACATGAAAAGTGTCCATGTATTTCTCATTGACCCATCACTTCGATTCCAAATCCTGTGCACACTAAATGCAACCAGAGCCTTTGAAGCGCTGATTCACCGTCTGTATCTCGGTACCGCGTACACAAAACACTTTCTACATAAAATTTGAAGAGTTGATAGTGTAGAATGCACTTGTGGCCACGCTGATGAAGATGTACAGCATATTCTGCTAGAATGTCCATGACACGACACACACATACGACGCTTAGCACTTGATTTAGTGGCATTAGGTCGCAGGCCCTTCAGCCACAGGTCGATCTTAGGTCTTTGGCCAACAAACTCATTGCAAAGATGAGCGTTACTGGCCCTTCGAAGATTTCTAGAAGCGAGAGATATTCTCGGAAGATATTGAATAGAGTGTTTAGATGTGATAGCGCATTTTATGTTTTTTTTTACCTGGCTTTGGCCATTCCAATGCCTAGCTTCTGTAACTTCATAAAACTTAATCTGTGATTCCTTATGTGCCGTTAGTTTAGGCTAAGTGACCGGACTTTGTGTTTACGTAAGTACACATATGTGACAGGACTCTGCGTTGCTGTGTTAATGAGTTGAATTTGTTTTAGTGTGGCATTAGTCTACTTACGTCGCTAGAATGTGTTTTTATGATTTGGATTTGTCTTTCACTTATGCTGTGACATCAGTGTACTTACCGGAATTAGATACCGGAATTACTGTTGTTATGATCTATTTTTGTTATTATTTATTTCTTTTTCCTAAATGCCTATTTGAAAACGAGTAGCCGGCGCCAATTAAAGCAGACACCATTTCCTAAATGCCATATAATAAAAGAAAACATAATATTGTTACGTAGGAAGACGCAGATGAAAAGCAATGTACAAGTATATCTACAAGAAAATACGCCGCGCTTGGCCAAGAGGCAACAGCCCACGCTAGCCTCTAATCGTCGTCATCGTCTTCACCCTGCTCACCTCTGTTAATAATACTGCTCGTAGCACTACCCCTGGTGGCAAAAGCGCCGTACCGGAGCGACTAAACACTGGACTCGGAAGCCATGTAGTAGGCCTTGAGCCTACTGACATGCACAACAGCACTAGATGCCAGATGAGAGGACGAGGCTGAACCCACAGGAGCAATTTCAAACGTCACAGGCGTCACCTGGCGCAGTACGTGGTAGGGCCCTGTTTAGCGCCAAAGGAGCTTCTCTGAAAGTCCGACGTGTCCAGAGGGCGACCGCAGGAGCACGAGTGTACCCGGAGAAAACCGTACGTCACGATGGCGGGCATTGTACTGACACTGCTGAGTGGTTTGTGAGGCCGTCAGTCGAGCATGGGCAAGCTGGCGTGCATGGTCGGCGAGGGCGATGGCGTCGCGCGCATACTCGCTTGTTGAGATCGCAGCAGGAGCAAGTGCCGCATCTAGGGGCAAGGTAGGTTCGCGACCGTACTGTAAATAAAATGGAGAAAATCCGGCGGTGTCGTGCTGGGAAGAAATGTACGGAAATGTTACGTAAGGAAGGGCAGTATCACAGTCGTGGTGGTCCTTGGAAGCGTACTTGGACAGCATATCGGTAAGAGTATGGTTTAACTGCTCTGTCAGACCATTGGTTGGAGGATGGTATGAGGTAGTCAGCATGTGTTGAATGGAGCAGGAACACACAATGTCGGCGATAACTTTCGAGAGGAAGTTTCGACCACGGTCAGTAAGCAGCTGTCGCGGGGCGCCATGAAGCAAGATGATGTCACGCAAGCGAAAGTCTGTGACGTCAGTGGCGCAACTGATAGGAAGAGCCCGCGTGATAGCATATCGGGTGGCGTAATCAGTTGCGACGGCTACCCATTTGTTCCCATAGGATGACGTGGGAAAGGGACCGAGGAGGTCTAATCCAACACGAAAGAACGGCTCTACAGGGAAGGTGATCGGCTGGAGGTGACCGGAAGGTAGCACCTGAGGTGTTTTCCAACGCTGGCAGGGATCACAGGCAGCAACATAGCGTCGGACGGAGCGAGCGAGACCAGGCCAATGGAAGCGGCGGCGGACGCGGTCGTACGTGTGGGTTACCCCAAGATGTCCTGCAGTGGGTGCGTCATGCATTTCAAAGAGCACAGTCTGTCGTAGATGTTTTGGCACGACAACAAGAAGATCAGAGCCCTCAGGGAGGAAGTTCCTTCGGTACACAATGCCACTCTGGAGGACATATCGGCGAATGGATGCGTCGGTGTGTGTAGAGCGCAGACGCTCGATAAGTGCTCGCAGCAATAGGTCTCGGTACTGCTCATCGGCGATGTTAGCGAAGGCAGACACAGAGAAAATGCCGTTGGCGGTACTACAATCGGCGTCGTCAGGCTCGTCTACCAGGTAGCGAGACAGGCAGTCAGCGTCCTTGTGTAGTCGGTCAGATTTATAGGTGACAGTATTCGAATATTCATCGAGGCATAAGGCCCAGCGAGCGAGTCTTCCTGTAGAATCTTTCAGTGAGCATAACCAGCAAATCGCGTGATGGCCTGTGACAACAGAAAAGCGTCGGCCATATAAGTATGGGCGGAATTTCGCAAGCGACCAAACTATGCCCGACACTCCCGCTCAGTGATGGAATAGTTGCGCTCCGCGGGTGAGAGGAGCCTGCTGGCGTACGCGATAACACGTTCGTGGCCACACTGGCATTGTGCCAGTACTGCATCAATTCCGTGACCGCTGGCATCAGTACGGACTTCGGTAGGCGCAGAAGGATCGAAATGGGCCACAACGGGAGGCGTTGTGAGAACGTCGATTAGATGAGAGAATGCAGAGGCCTCGTTATCCCCCCACTGGAAAGCGGTGCCTTTCTTCAAAAGCTCGGTTAGTGGTCGTGCTATGGCGGCAAAAGTTTTCACAGAATGGCGGAAGTACGAACAACGGCCGATGAAGCTACGCACATCCCTGACGCACTTCGGAACAGGGAAGTGCGTAACAGCATGGTTCTTGCCTGGGTCCGGTTGCACTCCGTTCGCGTCAACGAGATGTCCAAGGACGGTAATCTGACGACGGCCGAATTGGCACTTCGATGCGCTGAGTTGCAGGCCGGCTCGACGAAAAACGTCCATAACTGATGAGAGGCCCTCGAGGAGCGTAGCGAACGTTGGGGAGAATACTATAACGTCGTCCAAGTAGCACAGGCACGTGGACGATTTGAAACCGTGAAGAAGGGAGTCCATCATGCGTTGAAACGTGGCAGGAGCGTTACATAGACCGAACGGCATCACTTTGAATTGATAAAACCATCGGGTGTTACAAAGGCAGTCTTTTCGCGGTCGGGATCGTCCACGGCAATCTGCCGATAGCTGTAGCGAAGGTCAATAGAGGAGAATTAGCGAGTACCGTGGAAGCAGTTAAGGGCGTCATCAATCAGAGGTAGGGGATACACGTCCGTTTTGGTAACCCTGTTAAGGTGCCGAAAATCCACGCAAAGGCGCCATGAGCCATCCTTCTTTTTGACCAGTCCAAGTGACGTCCATGGACTACATGACGGTTCTATAATGTTCTTGGCAAGAATTTGTGACCTTCTGCGTGAATAACTTGACGCTCAGCCGGTGACACTCGATACGGGCGGCGATGAATAGGAGGGACATCGCCGGTATTAATGCGATGTTTAACAGCTGTCGTTTGGGTCAAAGGACGATCGTTAAAGTCAAACATATGGTGGTAGGAAAACAGAATGCGGTAGAGCTCACGAGCATGCTCGGACGGCAAGTCGCGCGCAATCATTTTCTTTAAGTCGGCGATGCTACAAGTTGCCGACTGCGATGGTAGAGGAGGTTCCGATGAATTGTCGTCTACTGCAATAGATTCTACTGAGTGATCCTCGAATGAGCAAAGCTGCGCCAGAGACATCCTGCGTGGCAGCACTTGCGTCGTGAAGCCAAAATTGACCACTGGCAGGCAGACGCAATTCGCCGTAATAGATAAAACGGTATGAGGTACTGTGATCTCGTGTGTACGGACATCTTGCATAGGAGTTGCGGTGTAGTGACCGTCGGAAACTGGCGGGGATGACACTAAGTCAACGTAAGTCAGTGCCAAAGGTGGCAAGCGAACGAAGTCGACGGAACTGAGGCGACCGGGGTGTGGTTTAGCGACATCCAGAACAGGCAGGTGAAGGCGGACAGTACTAGCGGAGCAATCGATGAGAGCAGAATATGCGGAGAGGAAGTCTAAGCCGAGGACGATGTCGTGGGGAGAGTGGGCGATGAATGTGAATAGCACAATAGTGGAACGATCGGCGAAGGAGGCGCGGCTGGTACACATACCAATTACGGGGGCTGTTCAGCCATCGGCGACACGGACAACAGGCGTCGTGGTGGGCATGATAATTTTCTTCAGCCTGTTACGAAGGTCAGCGCTAATTACCGACAAATGCGCCCCAGCGTCCATAAGTGCAGACACAGAAACACCATCGACTTGCATGTCAAGAAGGTTCAGATGAGTGGGCAACGTCAATAGAGGCATTGGCGGCGTAGGGAGCAATGCAGCGTCATCTCGAGGCGCTGCATCGTCTAGTTTTCCGGCTGGGAGCGGCGTCCGAAGGAAGTCGGCGAATAGGAGCGACGGGGCTGGGGAGAGCGAGATTGTCGTCGTTGGGGCGAAGGCGAACGTGAATAGGGGTGGTTCGGTGCAGGAGAATCAGCGGCGGCATTATCGGAGCGTGCGACATAGGGACGAGAAGGGCCACCTGGGGGGCGAGAGTAGGCAGTATGAGTAGACCGGGTGGGGGAACTCCAGCGACTACGACAGTGCCGAGAAATGTGCCCGATTCTATGACAGGGAAAACAAATGGGCTTGTCATCAGCAGTGCGCCATTCAGATGGGTTGCGGAAGCATGGTGGGTAAGAAGGTGCGGGACGGGGCGGGATCGAAGAAGCCGGGTGGGTATGAGGGCGATGGGCCGAGCAAATGGTGTGAAGACCCAGGTTTTCGTACTCCTGGCGGACAACTGCCTGGATCAGGGAAACCGTGACTGCAGATGCGTTGGTGGGACTGGAGTCGAAGGCAGCCGGATAGGCGGCCTCGATCTCACGCCGGACGATCCTGGTATCAGGGGCAGTGTTGTTGGGACGAGGAGTGCCGTCACAGGAAGATGTCGCTGGGGTGTTGGGCAGACGGGCAAACTGGCAGACGGGCAAACTGGCAGACGGGCAGACGGGCAAAGTTCCAGGCGCCGGCACTCTTTTATAACGGCATCCACCGTCGCCACGTTGCAAACGAGCAAGTTGAAGGCGTCATCGGCAAGGCCTTTCAGGATGTGGGAAACCTTGTCTGACTCAGTCATGCGTGCGTCAACTTTGCGGCACAAGCGCTATTTTCCACGAGCTCGGCATACAAATAATATACAAATGCCTTTATTTCCATAAACGTACAATTTATGGGGGATTTAAGGAAAAAGTTGCTCGCAGCAACTTGACGGGTCTTAAACCCGGTCTGAGGGCAGCAGCAGAAGGCACAGGCACTGATTTAGAACCGACAAAACAATACATAAGCGAAAAAAAAAGACAATGACAACTTGGCTTAGACAGTATGCCAGCAAACAGAAGTGCAATGGACAAAAGAAAGAAAAAAAAAGAAAAACATTACACATCATAAAAACTACGCGAATCCACAGTTTACAGTATTGTACAAAAGAAGCAGCAATAGAACAAGGTAATCATTGTAGGAAAGAATAAGACATGATTTGACAGAGGCTAATATCAAATTGAGATGTGTGACGACAGTCTACTTCAAAAAACAGTCACAAACAACACATTAAATCGTCTTCAAAATGTCACTGAAATGCTCATATAGATGCGATACAGGACAGGAGGTGACATCTATGTTGTTACATTTAAGCGTGTTTAATAGGCGTGGTAAGCGGTGGTACAACATTTGAAGAGAATAGTTAGTGCGAGGGTGCGGCACATACCAGTGTTCAGGTGACCGTGTACTGTATTCTGTTCTGTTTCTAGTTAGCTGTGCTAACGATGTGATGTATGGCTGGCTTTGTTTTGCTTCTGTGCGATAGGCTAGTAACAGCCTCAACTGCGACAGAGAATGCAGTGTGAGTAAATTCAACTGTTTGAATAGAGGTGCAGTGTGAGCGTCTACTGAAGCATTACAGATACTACGTATTGCCTTTTTTTGAAGCAAGAATAACCGGTTTATATTCGTAGCAGACGTCGTACTCCACACGAGGCAGCAGTAGTGTACGTGACTCAGGAAGAGAGCGTTGTACAAAAGAAGTTTGACCTTGCGTGGCAGCGGTCTTAAGCTGAAGAGCGCCCCAGCTACTTGCGCAAGTTTGCCTCCAAGGAAGTCGATGTGATTAGTCCATAACATATGGCTGTCAAAAAAGACGCCTAACGTCTTCGCAGACTGAACAAGCTCAATTCTTGAAGAACCTATTATAATGTCGGTCTCTAAGCTCACACCTTTATTTTTTGGTTGAAATAAAATAGCTTTTGTTTTGTCAGTGTTAATTCTTAAGCCATTATCCTGTGACCATGTGTGTATTTTTTTAAGAACAGAGTTTGCAGTTGAAACCAGCCTTTCAACGTTGTTCGATGAAAAAAGGAGCGTAGTGTCATCTGCATAAATAATGTATTTAGGTTCGCTATCGACAAGAACAAGGTCATTAACGTATATGTTGAAAAGCAGGGGGCCCAATATGCTTCCTTGGGGAACACCAACTGTTACTTCCTTGAACTGGGAGCAGATGCCATTAATTTCAACGAGTTGATTCCGCTGATTTAAATAAGATTTCACTATATCCAAAGCAATACCACGAATACCGTAGTACTCTAGCTTCTTTAACAAAAGTTCGTGGTTAATAGAGTCAAATGCTTTACTGAAGTCGATAAGAACCCCGAGCGTGAGCAGCTTGTTTTCAAAATTTTGCAATATTTGTTCCTTTTGTGTTAGTAACGCGAGCTGGGTTGACCGTCCCTTTCGAAAAGCATATTGACAGTCAGTGAACAGGTTATGTTTTTCAAGGAAATCTGAAATACGCCGAAATATTATTTTTTCAAGTCTGTTGAAAATACTGGAAGTATGGAAATGGGTCTGTAATTAGATATCACAGTTTTATTGCCTTTTTTAAACAGAGCAAGTACTTTAGCTGTCTGCATTTTGGCAGGAAATACCCCAGATGTCAGGCAGAGGTTGTAAATGTATGTTAAAACAGGCGATATAATGTTCAAGACATGCTTTACAGGTGTAATCTGTATGCCGTCAATGTCACACGACGTGGTATTACGCAACTCAGAAAATAAATGGACTAGCTGAGACTCAGTAGTAGGATATAAGAATATACTATCGGGGCACCTGACCTGAACATAGCGGGTGGCATTTCTGTGCACACATGAACCAGCTGCATTAACAAAGAAATTATTAAAGTAATCGGGAAGCATTTCATCCGGGATGATAATGCCATTTTCAAAAATCTCAATATTTGCAGGCGACGACGGCGCTCGGTTTAACAGAACATTTAGTTTTTTCCGAGTTTTGCGACTATCATTTTGACAAGACATGAAGTATTCATATTCATAAGAGGCCTTGGCTTTCCGAAGCTCATTTGTTAGTTTATTGCGGTAGCGTTTAAATATGTGTAGATCGGTTATATTACGAGACTTAACAAACTGGTTATAGAGCATGTTTTTAAACTTTATTTTGCGAAAGAGGTCATCCGCGATCCACGGTTTGCGAATGTGCGATGATCGCTTGCGTCTAGTTCGCAGAGGAAAGTTTTCCTGGTAACACGTGATGAAAATACGTAGAAATTCCTCATATGCTGATTGTGCACATTGTGTGGCATATACATCGCTCCAGTCAAGTAACTGAATCTGTCTGCGAAACGTTTCGAGACGGTTTGGTGTAATCACTTGGCTGGGGAAAAGGCGCTGTCTGTTTTTTTCAGTGCATCGTTTGAAACAGAAAAAAACGGGCATATGGTCGCTCAGGTTACATGAAAGAACGCCGGCTTTTATGATAGCCGTTGAAACATTGGTGATAAACAAATCCAGGCAAGTTGACGCGGCATAGGTTACTCGTGTTGGATCGCGCCTGCATTCCAGCACACGTTAATGTAATCTGTCAGCCGTTCTATCGACTCGTCGTATAGGTTGTGGAGCGTTTTATTGGTTATACCTTCGTGGTCCGACGCCGATTTTCTGTTGAGCTTGTGTAGTACCGCCCTCAGCTCTGCTACGCTAATGTCGTCATCTAGCTGCGCATTCCTCTCCCCCGCGTACACCGGATGCGCGACGGCGCTAGACGTAACGGGTTCGCACGGCTTCTAGAAAATCCGCGGACGTGCCTTCGTAGTCGTGTACTAGCCTGTTGATCTTATGCGCGTGCGCTGATTTGGGCTCCTCAAGATCCAAGAGATGCCGGAGGAGGTGCCATGTCTTGGCCATTCCTAGCTGGCTCTCTATACCATTGCACGTCTCCTCCCATTGCGTTTCGCATACCTGCAATGCATGTTCTTCTATGTCCATGTTTAGCCGTGCTATGCGTCTGCGTAGCGTTCGATTGTGTCGTTGACGCTTCCACCTGTTTTACAGGCTGCGCTTGGCTTCCCAAATGCGTAGGAGTTTACTATCTATCACCTCTAGTTGTACTTCCTGCAGTACTTGCCGCGTTGCCGCTTCAACGTCTTTCCTTAGCTTCGCGGTCCAGCTCTCTATGTCGTCGATTGCCTCGCTGTCGCGATTATGCTCTTTCCAGGCTTTGAGGAACGCGTCCCATTCCACAGCCGATAGCGGTTGCCCTTGGTGCCATCCCGATGGCCGTGGCGATGGTAGTGCGGTCCCACATCCACCTGGATCTCGGTCATCGAGTGATTGCTACCCAAGTTCTCCTGCGTGTTATGCCACCGCGTGCCAACGACGTTCTTGGTAAACGTGAGGTCGGGCGAAGTGTCCGCATATACGCTGTTGCCCTTGCTTGTGGGCATGGAAGAGTCTGTAATGAGCTCCAGCCCCTCATTCTGCGCGTCTTCCCACAGGGGCTTACCCTTGAGCATTTCGTGCGCGTATCCCCACGACGCGTGAGGCGCGTTGAAATCACTCGCGATGATTAAGGGCCCGTCGCCAGCTGCTTGCCTTTGGGTCTACTGTACATGTTCAATACAAACAGGCCGCGCCCTTTCGTCGGAATAAGCTCGATCAGTACGTGCGGTATCCTAATGTTCTTGAGTTCGCGTTGCGCTACGGTGAGGTTGCGTCTTACTAGTGTTGCAGTGGCCGGCGGTGCTCCCGCGGTCACGGCCTCGTCGATCGCTTTGTAACAGGCAAGCTTGGCCGGGTCGTTGGTTTCTTCAAATAGTATTTCATCCTATCATTCCTGGTTGCGTAGGAATTGTTGAAGATGCCCCCGTTTCCTCCTGCAACCCCTGCAGTTCCACTGCCAGATCGTGTACGTGTTCTGTGTGTTACGCTGTCGTGGGCGTTGTGTTTGTGTGGTGTCGTGTCGAGCCACGGTGACTGTCCACATTATTATTTACCGTCCGGCTGATCCTGCACCTCTTCGTCTGGTACTGGCCTAAGGTACGGTTTCCCAGTCGTCCGTACCAGGCGACCCACTCCTCCCGGGAGCCGCATTTCAATATAGTCTATCCGCTATTGCAGCGTCGCGACTATTTGAGTCAGTTGTGCTATTGCACTGCTCAGCTGTTGGGTTTGCGTGGTTTGCTGAGCTACTGCGCGGTTCAGTTGCGCTGTTTGCTGCGCTCATTGCGTCGTCATCGCGTATACCTTGTCTTCGAGTCTGTCGACTGTTCCGGGTCTAGCGCCTTGCGTTTGGTAGGAGCTGGTTGCGCGTCCTGCGCCTTCATGACTTCCTCCGCGCTCTCGACCGTTTAAGCAGCCGCGTCTGCGGCGACGGGTTTGGTCAGAAGAGGAGGAGAGGGGGTTGTTGGGGCCCCCTTTAACGTGTTAATTGCGTTCTTTAGCCTAGCATTTTTCTGCTGTAGTGTTTGGATGACGAATTCTAACTGATCCCGTCGCTTCTGTAACAGGCGTTCTGTTCCGCAGTTGCTACTCTGAGCGCTACTGCTGCTTCTAGTTGCTCCGAGGTTTCTATTAATGGCAGTCTATGTTCGCGATAGCGGCGCACGAGGCGCGCCACCGGAGGCGACCGCCGCCCAGCTCACCTATGGGGGTTGGATGGGGGGTTGGATCCTCGTCCTCCTTAAGCTGCAGCTGCATAGCTGGCACGGACCATCGAGGTGCTGCGAGGCCTCACCGAGCGGGGAGGGAGCCGGTGCGAGAGCGGGCTCGAGAACGAGCGCGGGAGCGAGTGCGGCTACGCGCACGGCTCTCCCTCGAGGCCGAGCGGCTGTCTCAGTGTGGGGCGTCGTTGGCAGCTCTCCGTAGTCGTAGGTGCTGCTGCTGCCGTAAGCGGCCGCAGCCTCCTCGCGCATTCTGCGTTCCCGTTGTCGTCGCTTGACTATAGCTACGGTGTCTTGTACTTAGCTTTGCACTTGCGGTCCCCAGGTGGGGTGACCCTTCCCACACAGTTGGCCCACTGGTTCGCACCGATGATCGTCGGGCGGGTTGCTGCATCCGCACCCGCGGCACTTCTTTTCGTTAGGGTTGGGGCACACGTTGGTCCTGTATCCCAGACGACCGCACTCGTTGCACATGTCAATTTGTTTCTTGTAGAGAGAGCACCTCATCAACATCCCGCCTAAGTTCACGTAACGGGGCACGTAGTAGCCGTCAAAGAGGATGACCACGTTGTTCGTGTTCCCCAAGCGCTTGGTATACAGGACGTTCGGGTTACGATTACGCTTTATTAACAGAAACTATTGTGCTTAAACATTTCTGGTACAGTCTGTTCCCCATTCCACATGTTGCTGCACGTGATTTAAGACCAAAATACCACTACTGCATTTCTTGCTCCTCAACTCGGTACGGAAAGCGCACACGTCAATACTATGTACCTGCCTGTTTCAATAGTATGCCACCTAGTGCATTCCGCATGAGTACAAAATACACCACGAAAAATATTTTGCCATATGTCTCCGCGTTGCTTAATTCCTACCCCATAATGATTTCATCGAGTGTTAATGTCCTAATTTTGCATTACTGTCATCCCTTTTGATGTCGTAATAGTTATGTCTCTATATCTGTCTCTCTGTGCTGTTAAAGCTTTCTTTTTGTTTGTTTGTCGAGTTCGTTGCAACATCTCTATTTTCCTTTGTTTTGCTAATGTTTGCTGTCTGCCAGGCACTGCCACTCAAGCCCTTGGTGAGGCTTTGGTAGGCCTGATTTTGGTGTACGAGAATTGATATGAATAAAAGTACTGTCTGTCTGTCTGTCTGTCTGTCTGTCTGTCTGTCTGTCTGTCTGTCTGTCTGTCTGTCTGTCTGTCTGTCTGTCTGTCTGTCTGTCTGTCTGTCTGTCTGTCTGTCTGTCTGTCTGTCTGTCTGTCTGTCCACCTGTCTGTCTGTCTGTCTGTCCGCCGGTCTGTCTGCCCGCCCGTCTGTCTGTCTGTCTGTCTGTCTGTCTGTCTGTCTGTCTGTCTGTCTGTCTGTCTGTCTGTCTGTCTGTCTGTCTGTCTGTCTGTCTGTCTGTCTGTCTGTCTGTCTGTCTGTCTGTCTGTCTGTCCGTCCGTCCGTCTGTCCGTCCGTCCGTCCGTCCGTCCGTCCGTCTGTCTGTCTGTCTGTCTGTCTGTCTGTCTGTCTGTCTGTCTGTCTGTCTGTCTGTCTGTCTGTCTGTCTGTCTGTCTGTCTGTCTGTCTGTCTGTCTGTCTGTCTGGCCTTCCGACCGTCCTTCCGTCCGTCCCTACGTCCGTCCGTCCTTCTGTCTGTCTGTCTGTCTGTCTGTCTGTCTGTCTGTCTGTCTGTCTGTCTGTCTGTCTGTCTGTCTGTCTGTCTGTCTGTCTGTCTGTCTGTCTGTCTGTCTGTCTGTCTGTCTGTCTGTCTGTCTGTCTGTCTGTCTGTCTGTCTGTCTGTCTGTCTGTCTGTCTGTCTGTCTGTCTGTCTGTCTGTCTGTCTGTCTGTCTGTCTGTCTGTCTGTCTGTCTGTCTGTCTGTCTGTCTGTCTGTCTGTCTGTCTGTCTGTCTGTCTACGTTGGTTCACGAGATTTCTAACAACGTCCGCCGGCTTTTGGTCTAGCGATATGCCCTGATGATACCTTTGACGTGTTCTCCGGAGCCGCTCTGAAGGCGCTTGCTTCGAACTCGCGGTCGCCAATGCGCAACTTGCAAATGCTGCCGTATCGTCTAGCGCGATCTTCTGACGGAGGGCTCACCACTATCACGTTTTGACGCTCGCTGAGACAAACGCTGTCCTCTTCAGCTGCCTCACGTACCATGCCTGCTACGTTGTGCATGCAGCAATGGACGCGGACCTTCTGGTAGTTCGACACGTTGATACCGTTCCGGAATCGCACGATAATCTTGTAGTCGTCTGTGGGTAGGTTCGGCATTCTGCTCGTCATGGGGATCTTCGCACGTAGTGCGTCGCTTTCTTTATAGACGACGCCTCCTTGGAGAACGCTGTCGTGGCTTGCTGGTTCGTCGCCGGGTCGTCCTCTCCCGCCACCTTCTAGGTGTTACGCTTGATCTCGCACCATCCCTGCTGTTTTCAGAGCTCCGTCGGCGATATTTCTTCCCCTTCGATTTGCGTGACTTCCATCTCGGGAGCTGGCGCAGAGGATCAGGGCTCCGCTGACGCTTAGGCCTACCGTGCCTTGTCTACCAGCCTGGCTGTCGTGCCGACGTGGCGACGCGGGAAATCTTCGAAAAGTGGCCGGGCTCACCTGCCAAAATCTGGTATCGAGAGAGTCCGTAGAACTTTCGCAAGTACCTGGGAATACAGCGAACAGGATAGCTGTAGAGAATTCGCTGAAAACCATAGAAAATTTGCGTAGCCAGTTCGACGCGCGTCCGCACTCCGTGGCCTCCTAGCGGTTCCAACCCAACCAAACGCATACAAAAATACTTAAATAATACTGTGACAAGGATGACCACACGGAGGCTTAAATCATAAAACAGCTCACTGGATTCAGTCTTGCGACTTCGCGAGGGCGACAGCTGTCCGGCAGGGTAAAAAGTTGGAACTGCCCTTGTAAAGTGCACTTGGCACGCATAAAGAATGCAAGAATGCAAATTTGATCGCAATATCAGGCACTGCTTCACCGCACGCGTAATGTGGAAGTTTCACTTCCATCTTGCTCATTATTTTTAGATTTACATTCGCCGTGATATATTTCATAAATTATATTTCCACAATTCCTACCTGCGTGATAATCTTATATCATCTCTTACCACATTTACTCTCGCATTGGAAATAGCCATAAGGTTAGAATAATTCAATGCCGCACCAGAACTTGTCACGACTTACTTATTCCTAGGACCTTGCAGAAATGGAACCACCTTCCTGGCATGGTTGTCGCAATCAAGAACAACTCAAAGTTTCGTTCGGCCTTATCAGACAAGATCACTCCTGGATACAAATAACTAATAAATTTTCCTGTAATACCTAACCACCTTCTGCTGCTTTGTTATTTACTTATGTATATGTTTCTTATCCACTACCCTCTGTAATACTTCGGTCTTGAGGGAAGAATAAAAAAAAATAAAGCATAAGTATTTTATCTGCCCTCGTTGTCTGTTAATTCGAATTGCTGGGACAAACAAAAAACATTCATTTACGCCGAAGTATTTGTACCTGCCTTGACTTAAGTGCAGTTTAGTGGAATATATTACAGTACACTGTAACTAAATTAAAGGGGTTGTGCGAGGTTCCGAGCGCGTCCGTACTACATTGCGCACAGATACAGTCATGTGCAGAAGCACCGTCACCGATAGCTTTCGCTTGACGGGCAAGAAAAGTTGTTTGCCAGTATAGCGTACACGACATGGATGCTTCGTACGGAAGCGCACTTAATCACTTTTATTTTACGTTTTAGGGCCTTTTTAACAAAAACAGAGGCGTCGGTGAAGCAAGTAATAGCTGTGATATGGGCCTCAAAGGTAAGTTGGACATTAAGTTACCCATCGTTACCTCACCCTTAATGAGCACGCTTAAAGGGCGAAGACGCTGTAACCTTACTTAAAAACACACAAAAAGATGGTCCGAACATATATAGATGAGCTGAACCTGAGACTTTAGGCGTTCTTGAACGGCGTCTGAAGCTCATGTGAAAATTTTGAACAATACAAACCGCTATTGTTAGAACATCCCAGCAAATTGTGCTGTGTAAAATTTAACATTTTCCTAAGTTCCGCTTTGTGAGGGTGATGTCAGTGGAGCAGTTAACAGTTGCAGAGAAATTTGCCTCTGGAACTTTCAAGTCCTTGTATTTGCGCCGAGGTCTGCGCGACGAGCATCGACTTCAAAAAACGGGTGAGCCTATCCTACACTGTCTTGGGTATGGCACAACGGCTGATGACTATGACAAATTCCCATGGCCTTGCAACACTTTGGGAAAGCTTTGCTTTTGAAGGAACTCACGTTGCCCTTATAAGCTGTGCCGGGAAGCCAAACGTGGGGAATTTCTGTGGAACTAACTTGGGATAGGGAACCATTGCGCCCGCTCCGTAAATGTCCCTGTCACCATCCAAAGGAACTGCTTTCGCCGTGGGCTTTGTTAGGGTTGGCGTCTGACACCACGTGGCGACAGGAATTTCGCCCAACCTTCTACCAGGATTCACCAAAAGGAGGGTTGACTTCTCCTGCGAGGGTTAACGTCAGGCACCTTGAGCACAAAGGGCCTTCTACCAGGATTCGTCGAAAGGAGGGTTGACTTCTCCTGCGAGGGTTAACGTCAGGCACCTTGAGCACAAAGGGCCTTCTACCAGGATTCGTCGAAAGGAGGGTTGACTTCTCCTGCGAGGGTTAACGTCAGGCACCTTGAGCACAAAGGGCCTTCTACCAGGATTCGTCGAAAGGAGGGTTGACTTCTCCTGCGAGGGTTAACGTCAGGCACCTTGAGCACAAAGGGCCTTCTACCAGGATTCGTCGAAAGGAGGGTTGACTTCTCCTGCGAGGGTTAACGTCAGGCACCTTGAGCACAAAGGGCCTTCTACCAGGATTCGTCGAAAGGAGGGTTGACTTCTCCTGCGAGGGTTAACGTCAGGCACCTTGAGCACAAAGGGCCTTCTACCAGGATTCGTCGAAAGGAGGGTTGACTTCTCCTGCGAGGGTTAACGTCAGGCACCTTGAGCACAAAGGGCCTTCTACCAGGATTCGTCGAAAGGAGGGTTGACTTCTCCTGCGAGGGTTAACGTCAGGCACCTTGAGCACAAAGGGCCTTCTACCAGGATTCGTCGAAAGGAGGGTTGACTTCTCCTGCGAGGGTTAACGTCAGGCACATTGGGCACAAAGGGCCTTCTACCAGGATTCGCCGAAATCAGGGTTGACTTCTCCTGCAAGGGTTAACGTCAGGCACATTGGGCACAAAGGGCCTTCTACCAGGATTCGCCGAAATCAGGGTTGACTTCTCCTGCAAGGGTTAACGTCAGGCACCTTGCGCACAAAGGGCCTTCTACCAGGATTCGTCGAAATGAGGGTTGACTTCTTTCCTTGCTTGGTAATGCAGGAGGAGGGATCCTCTGTTTGTGCCTGTCACGTGACATCGACGGAAGCAAGATCCCGCCCACACTTGTAGAGAGCCTTTTTAAGGGGCTCCGAAGTGTACTTTTATTTAGTTCATGCTTTTCTTATTTTCTTTCAACTACCTCTGAATAAACCGTGCAAGTTTCGCACTAGCAAATCGTCTCGCCCTTGCTCGGTCGCCATGGTCTACTGGATGACTGCATTCCGCCGACAACGTCACGCTACCCAATAAGTAATGTCGGTCGAGCTTCGGTAGGCAGGCGCCGCTACTTCGCGGCAGCAGTACGGTACGCTACCCTGGAGTACGCAACAGCTTGTTGGCACGGCCCTATGAGCCATTAGCCAAGTTTCATGTAGACCATGCAAGTTAGAAGTACCTCCCACGAGCCAAGAAGTGTCTTTTGCCTTTTTACTCTGCCCAATCTACAACACTAACGAGGGGCATCGCGTTTCAGTTTCTGGATACTGCGCACCGAAAGCCGTGCCCGCATAGAATGCAACACAGCTGCCAAATATCAGATTGGCCGCCTACTGGCAGCGGGATTCCCTGAGTTTGTTAGTGTGGGGGCCGAATCTCTCTTGCAGTAGGTAAAGAACAGAGCACGAACGGAAAGGAGGGAGACTCAGCGACACACGGCGAGACCTTTAATCATGCTTTACGTGCATAAAGCCTCGCCGAACCTGAAGAAGGCTGCAAACAGAAATTGTATTCCCGTGGTCTTTACGTTTCCTAATAAGCTTTCTAGGTTCTTCCCTCCAATTTGCGCTGACGCCAAACCAGGCCGCCAAACTAGGCGTTAACACCCCAACTTTAGGTGTGCAGCAGGAGTTGTATATTCCATTTCTTTGTACTGCGGAAATGTGTGCATCGGCCAAACCGAACGGGCTAAGGGGCATGCGGTAAAACCAAAGAAAATAGATGACGAATATGCATACTTGTTTGCTCATATCACTACGTGCGATTACTAGGAGCGATTTCGTGAAACTACCATCTTAGGCAAGTCGGAAATTACATAGCTCGTGTGGATTCAGAAGCATCCTTTATCCACAAGAATTCAAATATCTGTATAAGAGAAGCGTCTATTCTTTTACATAGGGCCAATTATTCATCACTTCAGATGATGGCAAAGGGGGAGTGGCACTTGTAAGTGGCTCATTTTATAAATTTGAAGTGTGTGTCATTTCAAATAAACGGTTAGTAGCAGGGCGCTTGTCCTTGTCTTTCGTGTCCTCGTGTGTATGTGTACTTTTCTGTGCTATATCTGGAAGTAACTACGTTAGACCAACTAGCCCAACAACGGTTCCTCTCAATCCGAAGCTAAATTGTGGTGATTGAAATCAAACACGCCACACGTCAGTGGATCTGCTGTTTCGATGTCTCGGCTCGAAATTTCCCTATATTTTTGTAAGATGTTTCTATTTGCCTCAACAAGACCAAAAGCTAGGGAAATTTTCCCAAAGTTGGTTGTACTAACCAGAGGTGGCCTGCAGATTTATTTTTTATTTTTATTTTTTTTCTCAATATTGTTTCCTCCCTTCTCAGAGCGCAAGACTGTGTCAAGACTGTGACTGGGCCGTAGCAACGCCCAGTCCCGCTCAAAAGCATCACGGCTTTGGCGGGCCGACAAAATATTTGTTTGTATTGCCACGTGGCAGTGATGGTTAAGAAGGCAGCAAAACCTTAATAACGACACGGACGTTTTTTTGGGCGAACCTGTGCCCTCAAAAACAGGCTACACTCAAAGAACAACGGTGTCGGCGAGCACGATCCGCGGTCGTTGAAATCCGATCAACGGGTCAAGCGCGTCGGCTTTTACACATCAATCGTCGAATGTTCCAGATTAATCGTGGAGAGCCGCACACTTTCCACAAAGCTCAACATTATTCCCGTCGCGCCCACATGCAATCAGATTACACAAGGTTCGGTCACAGACAGTGGATGGAACCATCGATAACATTTCAGAAACTTCCGACACATGCAAGCGCGTCCTGCGCTGTGCAAAAACATTTGTTAGGCGGTGAAACGTGTCACTCAATGAAGACAAGTACACGTGTCAATACTCCATACCCCCCTCTTAAAGAGGCCATCAACGCGATGCTGCAAGCAAAAAAAAAAAGCAATAGCGCAAATCACTCGTAGCAACGAAAACAACAAAATAGGGAAGTTCGTCAGCGTCCGTAAAAGGGTTTAAGACGCACCACGTGGACGACTTTAGATCGTCCGCGGCGCCGCTGTGAATGCAAAATGCTGGCTTGCACAACCTCATAGTCCAGTGCGCAAATACGTCGGATGACTTTGTAGGGTCCGGAATAGCGTCGCAGTAGTTTCTCACCGAGTCCTCGTCGGCGTATCGGGGTCCATAACCAAACACGGTCACCGGGCTGGTACTCGACAAAGCGTCGTCGGAGGTTCTAGTGTCGGCTGTCGGTCCTCTGCTGGTTCTTGATCCGCAGGTGGGCGAGCTGTCCGGCTTCTTCCACGCGCTGGAGATAGGTAGCGACGTCAAGCTTCTCCTCGTCAGTGACGTGCGGCAGCATGGCGTCGAGCGTCGTCGTCGGGTTCCTGCCGTAAAGCAGCTTAAACGGCGTGATCTGCGTTGTTTCTTGCACTGCCGTGTTATAAGCGAATGTTACGTACGGCAGGATGGCATCCCAGGTCTTGTGTTCGACGTCGACGTACATTGCTAGCATGTCGGCGAGCTGTTAGTTAGTTAATTCGGGTTTAATGACGCAAAAGCGACTAAGGCCATGCTGCGCCAGTCACAGGACAGTATAAGATCCAATGTTAAGGTAGTTATTGCTGTATTACCTTAAAGTCGATGTAGATAATCGGTTTCGCCTAAAAACAACAGGTTAGTGAATGGCAATAGTGGGTCATCGCCCAATATTAAGGCAGGGTGCAGAGGTATATGTAATGATACAAATTTTTGAAATGTTTCTGTCTCTGTGTTTCAGTGTGTGGGCATGATATAATGATGTGGGTTACCGTGAGCGTTTCGTGACATTTCTCGCATGTTGGTGGACTTTCGTTTCGAAGTAAAACGTTATGTGTTAGATGCGTGTGTCCAATTCGAAGTCGACATAACATTACCTCATAGGACCGTTCTTGGTGAGTGCATGATTTCCAGTCTCGAAGCAGGGGTTTAGTTATATGTAACTTGTTTATTACGCACGAGTTCCATTCTTGTTGCCATTTTGCCGCTAGGGCCTTACGAACCGCTCTGATGCTGTCTTTGTATGGAAGTGTTATGTGTGTGATGCTTTTGTGCGCTGCCATGGATGCGCTTCTATCTGCAGCTTCATTCCCTGCTATCCCAACATGGCTTCGGACCCAGCAGAATCGTATGGTTCCTTCGTATTTTTTGTTAGACACTATGTTTAAGATATGGCCAAGCAGGGGTTCAGACGCGGAGTTTAAATTAAGGGCTCTTAGGGCACTTAACGAGTCGGTATAAATGATAGCATTCTTCTGCTTGCCGGAAGTAATTTTCTTAACTGCCATCCATATCGCATAAACTTCGGCGGTAAAGACTGAAGAAAGATTATTTATGCGAATTTCTATTTTCCCAATTTTTTGTTACGATCCCGACACCTACGTATTCTTGTGATTTAGAGCCGTCAGTGTAAAATTCTGTGTAATTTTTCTATTTTTCTTGGATAGCTCGGGACTCTTGTATTATATGCTCTTGTGGAATGTCTTTTTTTATATGTGTTAACGTCCAGTCACACAGCTGTGTAAAATTGCACCACGGGGGCAATCTTGCTGGTCTTTCGGCAACATGCAGGGCTTCGGGAGGAACATCATAGGTCTGACAATATTGTTCGTGTCTTAAGATGAGTGGCCGAATCATGTTTGGTTTATTTGTGTAGTGTATTCGTGATTGGCACTGTGTCACGATGTTGTAGGATATATGTTGTGGTGATGACCGAATTCTTAGTATATAGCAAAGTGTAAGTTGTGCTCTGCAGTGCTGTAATGAAGGCTCATTAGCGTCAACGTATAAACTTTGTACAGGCGATGTCCTGTAGGCACCGCTCGCCAGTCGTAGGCCAAGATTGTGAACTGGATCAAGTCGCTTGATGTAGGACTGCCTAGCTGCACCATAAACTACACTAACGTAGTCGAGGATGCTACGTACAAGGGACCGGTATATACGTAGTAGACATGTTCGGTCAGATCCCCAGTGCTTATGTGATAAAACCTTGAGGATATTTACCGCTTTGTTTGCTTCAATTTTGGTTGCGTTATTGTGGGCCAGAAAGTTCAGTTTAGTGTCAAACGTTACACTTAGAAATTTATAGTGTTCTTTTACCGGTAGCGTTGTACCATGCAATGTGAGACCTGGAGTACAGTGTAACACTCGCTTCTGGGAAAAGAGAACTGTAACAGTTTTGTGTGTTGAGAACCGGAAACCATTTTTGTTAGCCCATTGTGTAAGATTGTTTATCGTTATTTGTAGTTGTCATTCACAGGTGGGTAAGCTTGAGGCGCGGCAAGCCATTTGCAAATCGTCGACATATATTGAGTGCAAAGAGATGATGGGATGATTTTATTCCCAGAGTTCATTTTGACTATGAAGAGCGTCGTGCTCGGAATGCAACCTTGTGGAACGCCATTTTCTTGTGTGAATGTGCGCGAGAGTATTGTGCCAAGACGTACTTGAAATGTTCGGTTTGACATGAAATCGCATAGACAATTTAGGATTCTTCCGCGAATTCCCATGTCAGCCAGGTCTCTCAAGATTCCGTACCGCCATGTGGTATCATATGCCTTTTCAAAATCAAAGAAAACCGCGAGGCAGTATTGCTCGTGAAGGGACGCGTCACGTATTTCATGCTCTAGTCGCACGAGATGGTCAGTGGTGGAACAGCCCTTTTTGTATCCGCACTGGTGTTTGTCTATTAGGTTTCTTGTTTCTAGGATAAATGTGAGTCTTATGTTTATAATGCTCTCATAAGATTTGGCTAGACAACTTGTTAGTGCAATGGGTCTATAGCTGCTAGGGGATGTAGCGGGTTTACCAGGTTTTAGAAAAGGAATTACTACCGCTTTTTTCCAATCTGTGGGCATTACCCCAGACTCCCATATCTTATTGAAAAATTCAACAAGTGCCCCTACCGATGCTTGGGATAGGTGTGCCAGCATCGTGTAGTGCACACGGTCAAGACCTGTTGCCGTTTTTTTACCAGCAGAGGGAACTCTGTTCAATTCATGTATTGTGAGGGGTTTATTGGGCATTTCAGCTGAAGCCCCAGTGGTAGGCAGCCTCTCTTTCTCAGCTGATTCTTTATATTTTAAAAATGTACTTGAATAGTTTGCTGAGCTGGATATGTTATGAAAGTGTTTACCTAATAAGTTGGCCTGGTCCTGTAGTGTTGTTTCTGTGCTTGGACATGTAAGTAGTGGTATAGTGTATGATGAGTACTCTCCTCTAAATTTCCTCACCTGGTCCCACATTCGTTTTGATGTGACTGTACTATTGATTGAAGATATGTAGTTTTGCCATGATAATTTTTCTGTATTTCTTCGAATGTATCGTGCTTTGGCTTTGCCCTGTTTGAAATTTAGAAGATTGTTATAAGTGGGGTACCTTCGTAGAACTCCCCAGGCCTTATTTTGTTCTTTTTCGGCTTTGGTACATTCGCTCGTCCACCAAGGATTTAGCTTTTTGCGCACAATACGGGAAGACTGCGGTATCGCCTTTTCTGTCGCTGTGATTATGACTTCAGTGATTTTTTTATTAGCTTCATCAATACTGAGCTCTGGCGACAAGACATTTTCCAGTTTCGCGTTCTGCATAAAAACCTGCCAGTCAGCGAGCTGTAATTTCCATCGGCGTGGTCTAGTTACTAGGGTTTGTGGTGATGATAGGTGTTTAATGAGTGCGGGTAAGTGGACGCTACCATATGGTGTGTCGAGAGCTTCCCATTTAAAATCAGTAAAAAGAGAGGGTGAACAAAAAGCTAAATCTAAACAACTAAAAGTGCGGGAAGTCGGTGAGAAATAAGTTGGCGCACATGAGCTTAAAAGACAGATATCGTTTGACAGAATAAAATCTTCAACGAGTTTAGTCACTCTTTTGACTATGAAGAGCGTCGTGCTCAGAATGCAACCTTGTGGAACGCCATTTTCTTGTGTGAATGTGCGCGAGAGTATTGTGCCAAGACGTACTTGAAATGTTCGGTTTGACATGAAATCGCATAGACAATTTAGGATTCTTCCGCGAATTCCCATGTCAGCCAGGTCTCTCAAGATTCCGTACCGCCATGTGGTCAAAACTGACTAAAGAGTTACTCTTTAGTCAGTTTTGACACTGCCCCAAAGAGTACAATGAGCGTTAAAATCTCCTACTAAGACAAATGGCTCCGATAACTGATCTGTTAAATTTTCTAAGTGTTTGATAGTAAAATGTGTGTGGGGTGGAATATATAGTGAGCAAATGGTGATTGTTTTGTAGGATAGAATGGTGACAGCTACGGCCTATAAAGATGTATTTAATGGGACATTTCGGGTAGGAGTGCCGCCCTGCACGACTATAGCCACTCCACCTGACAACCGGTGGGAACATTCGCGGTCCTTTCGGACAACGGTGAAGCCTTTAAGGAATTGAGTGTGTTTAGGGCCTAAGTTTGTTTCCTGTAGGCAAAATGCGACTGGCGAAAAGTTATTTGTTATGTCTTTTATGTCACCTAAATTGCGAATCAGTCCTCTACAATTCCAATGCACGATAAAAGCCATAGTGGCAGAATTGAGAATGGTAATTTACATATATGTGCTAAGTAACTGTAGGTGACATTTGTTAGTGGGAATGTACTATTGGAAGAACGGTAATCGTTCAGGTTACCGGTCCCTTTGTTCGCGTAGTTATTGTCAGTTTGTCTTTCTTAATGCGCTCCAGAGAGCGCTGATGTTTTGGCGTCGATGACGCCGGAGTTTTGGTGTCGACATCCATAACCTTCTCCGAGGCGCTGGATGATCGAACACCGGGTGCTGAGACGCGCGTCTCAGGCCTGGGAGTTCGATTTAGCCTGGGGCCCTGTGGGACCGGGGTCTGCAGGCCCGTCTGTGACGGTGATGATGATGGAGCAGCACTGGCTGCTGCCACCAAGGGGACGCATGGAGTTACTACTGGGCCACTGACTGCGGTCCCTGTAGACTCCTGAGACCACTGCGGTGCTGTCCCCTGCCGCACCGCACTGGCGTAGGTTGTTAGAGGTAGGTGTGCTAGTTTCTTTCTTGCTCCATAAAAGGAAATCTTCTCTTTCACTGTGATTGCAATTATCTCTTTCTCTTTCTTCCAGCAGGGGCAAGATCTTGAATATGCTGGATGCTCTCCTTTGCAGTTTGTACAGCGTGGAGCAGCATTGCAGTTCTCCGATTGATGGTCATTGGCACTACACTTTGCACATGTCGATTTACCTCTGCATGATTGCGATGCATGTCCGAATCTCTGGCACTTGAAACACCGCCTCGGGTTCGGGATAGACGGTCTTACGTTGATCTTAAGATAGCCTGCATCAAGTGTAGTAGGTACAATACTGGTACCAAAGGTAAGTATAACGTGTTTGGCCGGGATTTGTTCGTCTTTTCTTCGGAGAGTTATTCTTTGAACCTTTATTACATTTTGTACTTGGAAACCTTCCAGGAGTTCTTCATCGCTCAAGTTTAGGAAATCTTCTGATATTACGCCTCTGCTTGTGTTAAGCGAACGGTGTGCTGAGATTGTGACTTTGATGTCTCCGACACAGGTGAGATCAGCGAGATTTTCAACTTGATCTTTGGTTTTGAGTTCAAGGAGGAGGTCCCCACTTGACATCTTTGAAGCTTTGTATTGTTCTCCGATTTTTTCTATTAGGCATTTTGCTATTAGGAATGGGGATAGTTTCCCATTAGCAGAGATCCTTCACTGTGGATCACATGGTAGCGTGGGAACGTTTCTGTGGTGGTTTTCAAAGTGAAATAGAAGATTGCTTCGGTGCGCCCTCTTTTGTAAGGACGATCTGCAAGGGGGGGGGGGGGGAATGCATTTGCCATGTATTCTTAGAATATTCAGCAGCGATGGTAGCCACCCACCACCGAGCCGAACAAGGGGACGCTACGAGGTTAGGAACATACCTGTCGATGTCAGCTATACAACGCCGCTATAACCTAATATATGTACCCCAGGCCAACGTTACTAGACTAGGTTCAGTTGTCAAACTCTCCGTAGGCGCCATACATCGCGGGTGGCCCCTTGTCTTGGTTTGCCGCCAGAGGGCGGGAGCACCGCAAGTAGCTCTACGCGGGCGCAGCTCTGCGTTGGCGAAGGGGCTTGAGTCCAGACTTCGCAACTTACGTACTCAGCAAGTGTTTTCACCGATGTGTCTTCAAATGTTTGTATAGTCTCGCGTTTAGGAGATTGATTAAAAAACTTTACGTAGCTGTGAAAATGCTGCTGCGCTGCCCCAGAGTGCGCTGTGGAGTCCTTAGTCCAGAGCCGCAGCAGCCCCGGCCGTCCACTGCGCTCTATATTAATCAGCTGTTGCTGATGAGTAGCTGTAAGTAGCTGATTAGTAGTTGTAATCAGCTGTTGCTGCTTAGTACTAATTAAATGATAATGCGAACGCATGAGGCGATGTTAGCGCGACCACACGATGGTCCAAGAAAGTCACGGGAGCCCAAGCGAACCAATCGAGGCAGTTCACGAGGCCAGTCAAGGCTCAGTGAATTAGGCGAAGTTAATTAAGGCACAGTTAATTAAAATAGAGTTAAGGCACTCGAACCCACGGTCGTTGAAACCTGGACCTTTGGTGGTGGCAACGAATTACATAAATAGATGAACTAATTTATTCATTAGTGAATTAACAAGTACACTAACAATTATTGGATAACTTTTAATTAATAATGAATTAACTACGCATTACCTAACTGGGCGGATTTATAATTTGAATATCTCAAAGCCACGGCAAACATTACCTTGGTTGTGCCCAGCTACGCAGCATTCGCATATTTTAAAACTCTGGCTGAAGTTAGCTGGGAAACACGGTATATACACACTCTCAGCGCTTCATTTCGGGATAAAAAAAATGAAGCTAGCACTATTTCTTTCATCAGGGCACCGCATTCACAAGTGCAATGTTGCAACCTACGTGAGATTTGCTCCCTTGCGAGCAGACTTGCACATTCAAAGTAAGTTATCGCTGCAGGAACGGTGCATAAATATGCATTCGCGTCAGTAAATAAAATTGGATGATACGGCCCGTAAACTCTTCAAAACCCACAGGGCATTTAAAACGCATAAGAGTGTCGCAAAAATGCACCGAGACTGCAGCAAAACACGCATATATACAACGCGCCAAAACGCATAAACAACGGACAGTGCTTCGTCGCCCTGTCCGCGCCGCGCTGACCGAGCAAAGTGCGACAGCAGCGCCACGAGATGGGTGGTGGGTCCACGCAGTCACGGGAGTTTGAAAACTGAACCTAGTCTAGTAACGTTGCCCCAGGCTGGGTAGATACACACGGTTAACCCTTGCTGCCTGGAAAATAAGAAGAAAATTGAAGTGAGTAGAAGACAGGAAAGATTCCAAGTGAGGGAGAAAGACGATGAGTGGAGAGGGGGACAGGAAAAGGCAACTACCGATTTCCCCGGGTGGGTCAGTCCGGGGGTGCCTTCTACGTGAAGCCGAGGCCAAAGAGGTGTGTTGCCGCCGCCGGGAGGCCGTAAAGGTCCAAACACCCAGCATTGGCTCAACCTCCAGGATCTCCTTTTCCCCGGACACGGCTAAGCCGCGCACGGCTATGCTCGGGAGGGTCCAACCCTCGTGTGCTCGGGTACGTGGTGTCGCAACACACCAAACGCCTGCTGACGCCGACGCCCCTGCGGGGTGTCGGCGAGCGTCTTGTTCAGGCGCTCCGTGAGGCCATTCCTTTGCGGGTGGTAGGCAGTTGTCCTCCTGTGGCTTGTCTGGCTCTATTGCAGAATGGCTTGGGTGAGCTCTGCTGTAAAAGCCATCCCTCTGTCGGTGATAAGGACTTCTGGGGCGCCATGTCGCAGCAGGATGTTCTCGACGAAAAATTTCGCCACTTCGGCTGTGCTACCTTTTGGTAGAGCTTTAGTTTCAGCGAAGCGGGTGAGGTAGTCCGCCGCCACGACGATCCACGTATGCCCGGATGTTGAAGTCAGAAACGGTCACAACAAATCCATCCAAATCTGCTGGCATGGTCGACAAGGAGGTTCGATCGGCTGTAGTATTCCTGCAGGACTTGTCGGTGGGGTCTTGCGTCGCTGACAGTCTCGGCATATCTTGACGTAACGGGCGACATCGGCGGTCAGGCACGGCCAATTATACCTTGCCTGTATTTTCGACAGTGTCCGGGAAAATCCTAGGTGCCCAGTGGTTGGATCGTCATGTAGGCCGTGAGGTACTTCTGGACGCAGTCCTGACGGCCCAGCAAGGTAGCTGGCGCGCACTGGTGAGAAATTCTTGTTTAGCAGTAGGTTGTTTTGAAGCGAGAACGAAGACAATCCTCGCTTAAATGCCCTAGGGGCAACGTAAATGTGCCCTTCCAAATACTCGACGAGGTTTTTCAACTCCGTGTCTGCTCGCTGCTGTTCAGCGAAGTGTTCCGCGCTTAAAATGCCAAGGAAGGCGTCGTCATCTTCGTCATCTTGCGGCGGCGGGTCAATGGGGGCGCGTGATAGGTAATCGGCATCTGAATGATTTTGTACGGACTTGTTGGTTACAGTGATGTCGCATTCTTGTAGTCTGAGGCTCTATGACGCCAGCCATCCTGAAGGATCCTTTAAATTCACCAGCCAACACAAGGCGTGGTAGATCGCTGATGACTTTGAATGGCCTGCCATATAGGTATGTGTGAAATTTCGCTGTATCCCAAACAATGGCGAGGCATTTCTTTTCGACTGTAGAATAATTGCCTTCCGCTTTTGACAATGGCCGACTAGCGTAAGCGATCACGTGTTCATATTGTCACGTGGTCGTGACGTTGAATAACACAGTAGCAGTTCTGTGAACGACAAAACTAACTTTTATTGGGCGAACCTGCGCCCACAAAACAGGCTACACTTATAGCGCAACGATAGCGGCGAACACGCTCGGCGATCGTCGAAAATCTGATCAGCGGGTCAAGCGCGTCGGCTTTTATACAGCAATCATCGAATGTTCCAGATTAAACGTTGGGACCCGCATGCCTTCTAAAATGTTCTACACCATTCGTGTCAAGCGATGAAATGAGATAACACAACGTTCGGCGACAACAGACAGCGGATAGAAGCATCGATAACTTTCCAGAAACTTCGGACACATGCAGGCGCGTCCCGCGCTGTGCGATAACATTTGTTAGGCGACAATACTTGTCGCCCGATAAAGACAAGTACACGTGTGAATACCCCCCTCTTAAAAAGCATCGACCCGATGCTGCAAACAAACGAAAGTAATAAGTAAGCACTCATAGCAAAGAAAAAAAAACAAAATAAGGAAAGTTCGTTAGCGTCCGTAAAATGGTTTAAGACGCACCACGTGGACCACTTCAGGTCGTGCGCGACGTCGCTGTGAATGCGAAATGCCGTCTGGCACGACCTCATAGTCCAGAGCGCCAATACGTCGGATGACCTTGTAGGGTCCGAAATAGCGTCGGAGTAGTTTCTCCCTGAGTCCTCGTCGGCGTATCGGTGTCCAAACCCAAACACGGTCGCCGGGCTGGTACTCAACAAAGCGTCGTCGGAGGTTGTAGTGTCGGCTGTCGGTCCTCTGTTGGTTCTTGATCCGTAGGCGGGCGAGCTGTCGGGCTTCTTCGGCGCGCTGGAGATAGCTAGCGACGTCAACATTCTCTTCGTCAGTGACGTGGGGCAGCATGGCGTCGAGCGTCGTCGTCGGGTTCCTGCCGTAAACCAGCTTAAACGGCGTGATCTGTGTTGTTTCTTGCACCGCCGTGTTGTAAGCGAATGTTACGTACGGCAGGACGGCATCCCAGGTGTTGTGTTCGACGTCGACGTACATCGCTAGCATGTCGGCGAGGGTCTTATTCAGCCGCTCCGTAAGACCATTCGTCTGCGGGTGGTAGGCCGTGGTCCTCCTGTGCCTTGTCTGACTGTATTTCAGAATGGCTTGGGTGAGCTCTGCTGTAAAGGCCGTTCCTCTGTCGGTGATGAGGACTTCTGGGGCGCCGTGTCGAAGCAGGATGTTTTCGACAAAGAATTTTGCCACTTCGGCTGCGCTACCTTTCGGCAGTGCTTTAGTTTCAGCGAAGCGGGTAAGGTAGTCTGTCGCCACGACGATCCACTTATTTCCTGTTGTTGACGTCGGAAAGGGTCCCAGCAAGTCCATCCCGATCTGCTGGAATGGTCGGCAAGGAGGCTCGATTGGCTGTAGTAATCCGGCTGGCCTTGTTGGCGGTGTCTTGCGTCGCTGACAGTCTCGGCATGTTCTGACATAACGGGCGACGTCGGCGGTCAGGCGCGGCCAATAATACTTTTCTTGTATCCTCGATAGTGTCCGGGAAAAACCGAGGTGTCCAGCGGTCGGATCGTCATGTAGGGCGTGCAATACTTCTGGACGAAGTCCTGACGGGACAACAAGAAGGTAGTTGGCGCGGACTGGTGAAAAGTTCTTCTTCACGAGTAGACTGTCTTGAAGCGTGAAGGAAGATAATCCGCGTTTAAATGCCCTGGGGACAACGTTGGTGTGCCCTTCCAAATATTCCACCAGGCCTTTTAGCTCCGGGTCTGCCCGTTGCTGTTCAGCGAAGTCTTCCGCGCTTATCATGCCAAGGAAGGCGTCGTCATCTTCGTCATCTTGCGGCGGCGGGGCAATGGGGGCGCGTGATAGGCAATCGGCATCGGAGTGTTTTCGTCCGGACTTGTAGGTTACAGTGACGTCGTATTCTTGTAGTCTGAGGCTCCACCGCGCCAGTCGTCCTGAAGGATCCTTTATACTCGCTAGCCAACACAACGCGTGATGGTCACTGACGACCTTGAATGGCCTGCCATAAAGATAAGGGCGAAATTTAGCTGTAGCCCAAACGATGGCGAGGCATTCCTTTTCGGTCGTAGAATAGTTGCCTTCCGCTTTTGACAGCGACCGGCTAGCGTAAGCTATCACCTGTTCGACTCCGTTTCTCCTCTGGACTAGAACGGCACCGAGGCCTAGGCTACTGGCGTCAGTATGGATTTCTGTATCGGCGTACTCGTTGAAGTGCGCAAGTACAGGCGGTGACTGCATGCGTCGTTTGAGTTCTTCAAATGCGTCGGCCTGCGGCGTTTCCCACTTGAGCTCAACATCACATTTAGTTAGACGTGTCAACGGCTCGGCGATGCGTGAAAAGTCCTTGACAAAGCGCCTGTAGTAGGCACACATGCCAAGGAATCTACGCACTGCCTTCTTGTCGGTGGGCTGCGGGAACTTTGCGATGGCAGCTGTTTTCTGGGGGTCGGGGCGTACTCCGGATTTACTGATGACGTGGCCTAGGAACAGAAGCTCGTCGTAAGCGAAGCGGCATTTTTCTGGCTTCAGAGTGAGCCCTGATGACTTGATGGCCTCTAGTACTGTCGTAAGCCACCTAAGGTGATCGTCGAAATTTTTGGCGAAGACGACGACGTCATCCAAGTAAACAAGGCAGGTCTGCCACTTCAATCCTGCTAACACCGTGTCCATGACGCGCTGGAAAGTTGCAGGTGCCGAGCAGAGTCCGAATGGCATGACCTTGAACTCGTAGAGGCCGTCTGGCGTGATGAAGGCGGTCTTTTCGCGATCTCTCTCGTCGACTTCTATTTGCCAGCAGCCAGACTTGAGATCCATCGACGAGAAGTACTTAGCGTTGCAGAGCCGATCCAATGCGTCGTCTATCCGTGGAAGGGGGTATACGTCCTTCTTCGTGATCTTGTTCAGACGACGATAATCGACGCAGAAACGTAGGGTTCCGTCCTTTTTCTTCACCAGGACAACAGGGGATGCCCACGGGCTTTTCGACGGCTGGATGATGTCGTCGCGCAGCATTTCGTCGACTTGTTCTCTTATAGCTTCGCGTTCTCGCAGCGAAACTCGGTAAGGGCTTTGGCGGAGTGGTCGAGCGTACTCCTCGGTGATTATGCGATGCTTGGCGACTGGTGTTTGTCGAATCCTCGATGTCGTCGAAAAGCAGCCTTTGTATCGTCGGAGCAGACTTCTGAGCTGCTGTTGCTTAATCACTGGGAGACTTGGGTTAATGTCGTAGTCTGGTTCGGGAACCATGGTCGTCGGGGTAGATGCGGCGGAATCCGAGAGGACAAACGCATTACCGGTTTCCACAATTTCCTCGATGTACGCGATCGTCGTGCCCTTGTTGATGTGCTTGAACTCCGGGCTGAAGTTTGTCAGCAACACTTCAGTTTTCCCTCCATGCAGTCGAGCGATCCCTCTTGCGACGCAAATTTCACGGTCTAGCAGGAGACGTTGGTCGCCTTCGATGACACCTTCTACGTCAGCGGGTATTTCGGTGCCGACCGAAATAACAATGCTGGAGCGGGGCGGGATGCTCACTTGGTCTTCGAGCACACTCAAGGCGTGGTGACTACAAGGGCTCTTCGGCGGTATCGCTTTATCTTCCGACAGCGTTATTGACTTCGACTTCAGGTCGATGACTGCGCCGTGTTGGTTCAGGAAGTCCATACCGAGAATGACGTCTCGTGAACACTGTTGGAGGATAACGAAGGTGGCAGGGTAAGTCCGGTCATGAACGGTAATTCTTGCCGTGCAGACTCCAGACGGCGTGATGAGGTGTCCTCCAGCGGTTCGAATTTGAGGGCCTTCCCACGTAGTCTTAACTTTCTTCAACTGGGCGGCGATGTGTCCACTCATGACGGAGTAATCAGCCCCTGTGTCGACTAAGGCAGTGACTGCGTGGCCGTCGAGAAGCACGTCGAGGTCGGTGGTTCTTTGTCTGGCGTTGCAGTTAGGTCGTGGCGTCGGATCACGGCTGCGTCGTGTTGAACTGAAATTGGAACGTCGCGTCGTCAAGTCATCGTTCGTCGGTGTAGTCTTGCCTTCCTGACTTCGTCGGGACGGCGGCGTGTCGTTGTTATGTCGTCGAGATCGTTTCGTCGTCGTCTTCGTCGGCGGCGGAGGATCTTCGTCAGTTCGACGAACAGCAACCACACCTCCATCGGTTGCTGCTTTTAGTTTTCCGGTTATGGGCTCGCTGACCGGCCCCGGGCTGGGCCAGTGTATGGTCGGCGCTGCGGCGACAGGTAGCGTCCTGGTGACGGCGAACGGGATGGCCGTCGAGGGCTCCACTGAGTAGCGGCGAGGTAATCGCCGATGTCACGTGGGCACTCTCCAAGCTGTGGACGCGGCGCGTTGACGGCGAAACCTCGCAGTCCCATCTCCCGGTACGGACATCGTCGGTAGACGTGACCCGCTTCTCCGCAGTGGTAGCAGAGCGGGCGGTGGTCAGGAGCACGCCAAATGTCCGTCTTCCTCGCGTAGGTGCGCTGGGCGACGGGTGGTCGTGCTGGCGGCGGCGGCGGCGGACGACGAAATTGCGGCGTTACAGGGCCCTGGCGCGGTCGCTGAGGAGGGCCTTGACGGCGTACGACGGCGGCGTAGGTCATAGCTTCGGGTTGGGGTTGCGGTAATTGAGGTTGCACCTCCGGGACTCCAAGCGACCGCTGAACCTCATCTTTGACGATGTCAGCGATCGAGGCCACTTGAGGCTGTGACGTCGGGAAGATCTTCTGAAGCTCCTCTCGTACGACTGCCCTGATAGCCTCGCGCAGGTCTTCGGAGGCCAGTGATTGAACTCCGGCATAGTTTGTAGCGTTGGTGCGGCGGTCGAATTGCCGGTTTCGCATCTCGAGTGTCTTCTCGATGCTAGTGGCCTCGCGAAGAAACTCGTCGACAGTCTTCGGTGGGTTTCGTACCATACCGGCGAAAAGTTCCTCCTTAACACCACGCATTAGTAGCCGGACTTTCTTTTCCTCGGACATTTCCGGGTCGGCGTGGCGGAATAGGCGGCTCATTTCTTCTGTAAAAATCGCGGTGGTCTCGTTGGGCAGCTGCACTCGGGTTTCCAGTAGTGCTTGGGCTCGTTCTCGGCGTACAACGCTTGTGAATGTCTTCAGGAAGCCGCTTCGGAACAGCTCCCAGGTAGTCAAGGTGGCTTCTCGGTTCTCGAACCACGTCCTGGCAGCGTCTTCCAATGCGAAGAAGACATGTCGCAGTTTGTCTTCGCTGTTCCAGTTGTTAAAAGTAGCGACCCTCTCGTATGTCTCAAGCCAGCTTTCTGCGTCCTCGAACGTTGAACCGCGGAACGTCGGAGGCTCCCTGGGTTGCTGCAGCACGACGGGGGATGCTGGGGCTGCCATTGGGGTGGACTTGGTGGCGATCTTCCTGCACGTCTCAGGTAGGAGTCCGTGCTCTGGGGGCAGTCCTTGCAGCCGGCGGCTAGCTCGCTGGTCTTGGGCGACGTTGGTTTTGTCCTCGGGCTTCGGGCTTGGATCGCGGCTTTGCGGGGGCGTTCGGTACATGAACGCACAAGCACCTCCACCAGATGTCACGTGGTCGTGACGTTGAATAACACAGTAGCAGTACTGTGAACGACAAAACTAACTTTTATGGGGCGAACCTGTGCCCACAAAACAGGCTACACTTATAGCGCAACGATAGCGGCGAACGCGCTCGGCGATCGTCGAAAATCTGATCAGCGGGTCAAGCGCGTCGGCATTTATACAGCAATCATCGAATGTTCCAGATTAAACGTTGGGACCCGCATGCCTTCTAAAATGTTCTACACCATTCGTGTCAAGCGATGAAATGAGATAACACAACGTTCGGCGACAACAGACAGCGGATAGAAGCATCGATAACTTTCCAGAAACTTCGGACACATGCAGGCGCGTCCCGCGCTGTGCGATAACATTTGTTAGGCGACAATACTTGTCGCCCGATAAAGACAAGTACACGTGTCAATATCCATCTTTTCTCTGGACTAGGACGGCACCGAGGCCTAGGCTACTGGCATCAGTGTGGATTTCGGTCTCGGCGTCCTCGTCGATGTGAGCAAGTACGGGCGGCGACTGCATGCGTCGTTTGAGTCCTTGAAATACGTCGGCCCGCGGCGTTTCCTACTTGAACTCGACGTCACGTTTAGTTAGCTGTGTCAGCGGCTCAGTGATGCGTGAAAAACACTTGACAAAGCGCCTGTAGTATTCACCCATGCCAAGGAATCTACGGACTGCCTTCTTGTCAATGGGCTGCGGGAACTTTGCGATGGCAGCTGTCTTCTGCGGGTCGCGGTGGACTCCACACTCGCTGATGACGTGGCCTAGGAACAGAAGCTTATCGTAAGCGAAGTGGCACTTTTCTGGCTTCAGAGCGAGCCCTGATGACATGATGGCCTTTAGTACTGTCGCAAGCCGCCTAAGGTGATCGCCGAAATTTCGGGCGAAGATGACGATGTCATCCGAGTAAACAACGCAGGTCTGCCGCTTCAATCCTGCTAACACCATGTCCATGACGCGCTGGAACGTTGCAGGTGCCGAGCACAGTCCGAATGGCACTACCTTGGACTCGTAGAGGCCGTCTGGCATTATGAAGGCGGTCTTTTGGCGATCTCTCTCGTCGACTTCTTTTTGCCCGTAGCCAGGCTTGAGATCCATTGACGAGAAGTATTTTGCGTTGCATAGCCGATCTAATGCGTCGTCTATCCGTGGTAGGGGGTATACATCCTGCAGAAGGGCAGTGGATTGGGCGAGTTGGTGTCGCATGGTAACAATAAAATTCAAACAGTGCTAAACGACAGGACCAGAATGAGGAGGAGACAAACACGGCGCTGAAGTGAAAACCGATTTATTTGAAGTAAGAAGTCAACATTTATACGTACGAAACTGGGCACGCATGCGCCCGGTCATACATCGATGATCAGATACAAACTCCGGACAGCTAACATTCGCACGCGTTGTACCTGCCTTGCAATCTATCCTTTATGCAGAAATGCCATTTCTTTCGCTGACAAGATTAAAGATGTTTTGCTAACGCAACTATTACATTTTCTGATGATATGAAATGCTTCAGCGAGTTCTCTGGTAGTCTTGTCACTATTTAAAAATAACAATTTTGTATCGTGAAAGAAAGGTACGCATTTACAAATACTGCAATGCTTTGCCAGGTTGTGTGTCTTTTTTCTCTAATGAATTGGCATGCTCCATTTGTCTAATATTGATGCAACGGCCTGTCTCGTCTACGTAAGTTTGGCCACAAGATAAAGGAATTTGGTAGACAGCGCCCTTCTTGCAACTGATGTACTTTTTGACATGATTTACCTTGCATGCAGCATTCCGTTTAACGCCTTCCTGCTTCCTCTGAACTGCTGCCCCTAATTTACCCAGCTTCATCGTACCAGAAGAAGCGACCTTCGCGCCATACTTGGCCCCTACTCTCTTAAAACGATGTGACAACGCATGCTCATAAGCATGCTTTCATGCTTTGGATTCAAAGCATGAAAAGACCTTGCGCCTTGGACCTAAGTTTTGCCTCGACTCAGGTCTGACAACCGTTGAAAAGTTGGCCTTCACCCATTATGTGTCATCTAAGGCTCAGCCCGAGGACAGAACTAGGTGTGTATCAGAGTGTGCTGACGCTGTGGCTAGTAGTAGCAGCCCTAAAGTGCGCAGCAATAGATTTCGATTGCTGGTGGATTACTTGGTTGATAGCCGTTTGCGCGTCGTGCAATCTGAGAAAGAAGGTCAATTTGTTGTACTTTCTGAGGAATAATTTTCAAACAAGGCGCTTGAGGCAATAGGCAAACATTTTAAAGCGACTAGTAAGGAACCGGTAAAGATTAAGAAGGAAGCCGCTTCATTATTGGAAGGCATGGGGCTTCTAAGTTTCGCAAATAAAGTTAAGGAATCAGAGCGCTCTTTACTTGAAATTCTCTTCTCGGCAAAAACGCATAAGCCCAGCATTCCTTTTCGAGCAATAGTCTCTGAACGCCAAACTTGGCAATCGGTGGTATCATCTTACCTCAATAAGCATTTGTCAGCACTTTCCGTGACTGACCCGTTTGTTGTGCCTAACTCGGAGGCAGTTGTTAAGTTTCTCTCGAATGAGAACCCGGCTGCGCGCTTTGGTTTTAGCATAGACGTGGTCGATTTATTCTATTCTCTTCCCCATAATCAAATTCTGCAATCTGTTCAGAATTGCATCTCAGACCAAAACGATGAGTGCGCATTCCAAAATAATTGTGGCATTAGTGGGTCTTTCATGGAACGCTGATCTTCTTATTTAGAGAATACCTATGTAATGTGGGAAGATAAAGTAATCACGCAAAAGTCGGGGGTATGTATTGGTGCTAAAATTACCCCAATACTTAGTAACATTTTTCTGAGTTATGTTGACAGGAAAGTAGAGAATGACTCAAATGGAAGGTTTATTCGAATTTTTCGATACCTGGACGACTTCCTAATTATAGTAAAGTCTAAGGGTGCTGAATGTGCGCCTGACTCACTCGATGTTTTTTCTAAGCATGGGTCTGGACTGAGCTTCAGACATGAGATCCCACAGTGCAACGTCTTGCAGTTCTTAAATCTGAGTTTGACCTTTTTGTCTAACCATGTATGCTGGCGATACGCTCCCAGGAGTGAAAAACCTCTTGTAAACTACGCGTCTTGTCACTCTAAGCTTGTTAAATTAGGAATCGTAACAAGATGTATTGGTATGGCTGTCAAAAAATTGTGCACTCATGAAATGTCCAGTAGCCTGATGGTTCAAGCCCAGAGATGCAGAGAGGCCGGTTTTCCAGATTCTGTAATTGTGACTGGTGCTAATAAGTTTGTGAAAACGCTGAAATGTTCGGAATATCCCAAAGAAAATGTCGCGGGGAAAAAAGTTGTTGTCATGCCTTATGGACACGCGTTGTCACATCGTTTTAAGAGAGCAGGGACCAAGTATCGTGTGAGGGTTGTTTTTCCTGCTCCGATGAAGCTGGGTAAATTAGGGGCAGCAGTTCAGAGCAAGCAGGAAGGCGTTAAACGGAATGCTGCATGCAAGGTAAATCATGTCAATAAGTACATCAGTTGCAAGAAGGGCGCTGTCTACCAAATTCCTTTATCTTGTGGCCAAACTTACATAGGACAGAAAGGCCGTTGTATCAATATTAGACTAATGGAGCATTCCAATTCATTAGACAAAAAAAAACACTAACCTGGCAAAGCCTTGCAGTATTTGTAAATGCGTACCTTTCTTTCGCGATAAAAAACTGTTATTTTTTCATAGTGACAAGACTACCAGAGAACTCGCTGAAGCATTTTATATCATCAGAAAATCTAATAGTTGCGTTAACAAAACATCTTTAATCTTGTCAGCGAACGAAATGGCATTGCTGTATAAAGGGTAGATTGCAAGGCAGATACAATGCGTGCGAATGTTGGCTGTCCGGAGTTTGTATCTGATCATCGATGTATGACCGGGCGCATGCGTGCCCAGTTTTGTACGTATAAATGTTGACTTCTTACTTCAAATAAATCAGTTGTAAGTTCAGCGCCGTGTTTGTCTCCTCCTCATTCTGGTCCTGCCGTTTAGCGCTGTTTGGAGTTTATTGTTACCATGGTATACATCCTTCTTTGTGATCTTGTTCAGTCGACGATAATCGACGCAGAAACGTAAGGTTCCGTCCTTTTTCTTCACCAAGAGAACAGGGGATCCCCACGTGCTTTTCGACGGCTGGGTGATGTCGTCGCGCAGCAATTGGTCGATTTGTTCTCCTATAGCTTCCCGTTCTCGCGGCGAAACTTGGTAAGGGCTCTGGCGGAGTGGTCGAGCGATCTCCTCGGTGATTATGCGATGCTTTGCAACTGGTGTTTGTCGAACCCTTGATGACGTCGAAAAGCCGCCTTTGTATCGTCGAAGAAGGCTTCTTAGTTGTTGCTTAGTCATGGGAAGACTCGGATTGATGTCGTAGTCTGGTTCGGCAACCATGGTCGTCGGGGTTGAAGCGGCGGAATCCGAGAGGACAAACGCATTACTCGTTTCCAGAATTTCCTCGATGTCCGTGATCGTCGTGCCCTTGTTGATGTGCTTGAACTCCTGGCTGAAGTTTGTCAGCAACACTTTCGTGTTTCCTCAGTGCAGTCGAGCGATCCCTCTTGCGACGCAGGTTTCACCGTCTAGCAATAGACGTTGGTCACCGTCGATGACGCCTTCTACGTCGGCAGGTGTTTTGGTGGCGACGGAAATGACAATGCTAGATCGAGGCGGGATGCTGACTTGACTTTCCAGCACGCTTGACTACGAGTGCTCTCTGGCGGTAGCGCTCGATCTTCCGACAGCGTTACTGATTTTGACTTCAGATCTATAATTGCGCCGTGTTGCTTCAGGAAGTCCATGCAGAGAATGACATCTGGTTAACACTGTTGGAGCATAACGAAGGTGGCAGGGTAAGTCCGGTCATGAACAGTAATTCTTGCCATGCAGATTCTAGTCGGCGTGATAAGGTGTCCTCCAGCGGTCCAAATTTTAGGGCCTTCTAATGCAATCTTAACTTTCTTCAACTGGGCGGCGATGGGTCCACTCATGAATAATGGAGTAATAGGCTCCTGTGTCTACTAAGGCGGTGACTGCATGGCCATTGAGAAGCACGTCGAGGTCGGTGGTTTTTTGTCTTGCATTACAGTTAAGTCTTGCCGTCGGATCACGGCTGCATCGCGTTGGCCTGTGGCTGATACGTGGCGTCGTGAGGTCTTCTTTCGTCGGCGAATTCTTTGCTTCCAGACTTCGTCGCGACGGTGGCGTGTCGTTATGTCTTCGAGGTATTTCCTTCGGCGTCTTCGTCGGCGGCAGAGGATCTTCGTCAGTTCGACGAACAGCAACCGCACCTCCATCGGTTGTTGTTTCTTTAGTTTTCCGGATATGGGCCCACAGACCGGCCCCGGGCTGAGCCAGTATATGGTCGTCGCTGCGGCGACAGGTAGCGGCCTGGTGACGGCGAACGGGACCGTCGTTAAGGGCCCCACTGAGTGGTGGCGAGGTAGTCGTCGATATCGCGAGGTCGTTCACCAAGCTGTGGTCTCGGCGCGTTCAGGTGTACCCTCGCAGTCCCATCTCCCGGTATGGGCATCGGCGGTAGACGTGACCCGCTTCTCCGCAGTGTTAACCTAGCGGGCGGTGGACAGGAGCTCGCCAAATGTCCGTCTTCCTCGCGCAGCGGCGCTGGGTGACGGGCCGTCGGGCTGGCGGTGGACGACGGAATGGCGGCGTTATAGGGCCCTGGCATGGTCATGGAGGGGGGCCGTGACGGCGGGTGATGGCGGCGTAGGTCATCGCTTCCGGCTGGGGATGCGGTGATTCTAGTTGCAGTTCAGGAACTCCAAGCGATCGCTCAAGCTCATCTTTGACGATTTCGGCAATTGAGGCTACTTGAGGCTGCGAACTGGGGTACAACCCCTGCAGCTCTTCCCGTACGACCGATCTGATAGTTTCGCGCAGATCGTCGGTGGCCAGTGATGGAATTCCTGCGTAAATAGTAGAGGTCATGCAGCGGTTGAATTGCCGGTTCCGCATTTCGAGTGTCCTCTCAATGCTGGTGGCCTCGCGAAGGAACTCTTCTGTGGCCTTCGGTGGGCTTCGTATCATTGCGCCGAAAAATACTTCCTTCACACCACGTATGAGAAGCTGCACTTTCTTCTCGTCGGGCATATGCGGGTCGGCGTGGTGGAACAGACGGTTCATTTCTTCCGTGAATACGGCTACGTTCTCGTTAGGTAGCTGCACTCGGGCGTCCAGCATGGCTTCGGCCCTTTCCTTGTGCACGATGCTCGTAAAGGTGTGCAGGAAGCCGCTACGGAACAGGTCCTATGTGGTCAAGGTCGACTACCGGTTCTCAAACCACGTTCTCACGGCGTCTTCTAAGGCTAAGTATACATGCCGCAGCTTGTCGTCGGAGTCCCAGCTGCTGAAAGTCGCGATTCGTTCGTAGGTCTCCATCCAGGATTCCGGGTCTTCAGTCGCTGCTCCATGGAAGGTCGGTGGGACCCGCGGTTGTTGTAGGATAACGGGGGAGGCTGTGGCAACAATTGGGGTTGTTTTGGCCACGATCCTTTTTGTCGTCTCAGGTAGAAGTCCGTGCTCTGGGGGCAGTCCTTGCAATCGGTGGCTAGCACGCTGGTCTTGGGCGATGTTGGTTTTGTCCTCGGGCTTCGCGCTTGGATCGCGGCTTTGCGGGGGCGTTCTGTACATGAAAGCCCTAGCACCTCCACCAGATGTCACGTGGTAGTGACGGTTAAGAAGGCAGCAAAACTATGATTAACGAAACGAGCGTTTTATTGGGCGAACTTGCGCCCTTAAAAACAGGCTACACATAAAGAAAAACAGTAGCGGCGAACACGATCGGTGGTTGTCGAAATCTCATCAACGGGTCAAGCGCGTCGGCTTCCATACATCAATCGTCGAATGTTCCAGACTAATCGCTGGGACCAACGCGCCTTCCACAAAGTTCTACATTATTCGCGTCGCACACACATGCAATCAAATTGCACAAGGTTCGGTCACAAACAGTGGATGGAACCACCGATAACAACCTAGCAACTTCCGACAGATGCAAGCGCGTCCTGCGTTGTGCGATAACATTTGTTAGGCAGTGAAACGTGTCGCCCGATGAAGACAAGTACACGTGTCAGTATGTTTTATGTTCTAATAAACAAAGAAATACAAAAGAAAGTTGAGTAACTATGCAGCGCATCAAGAACCTCTGGCCACAGTGATGAGAGTACAAGGAGAAAGTACTTATTGTAAATATTGGTGATTGGCGAGTCCTTTACAAGGTTGGCATGTTCCGATGAAAACGAAGACAATCCACGCCAAAAAGCCTTCAGCAGAAAGTCGGTCTTCTTTTCCTAGTACTCCACAAGGCTCTTCCGGATGGTGTCGTTGCTGTTCGGCAAAGTCACCTGCGCTTAATTCCGGAATCATCGTCTTGTTTGTTAGAGGTGGTGGGTCAATAGGAATGCGATACAGGCAGTCAGCATCAGAGTGTTTCTGTCCTCACTCGTAGACGAAGGTTATATCAAATTCTTAAAGGCCTGAGACTGCACCCGGCTTGTAGTCTTCAAGGTCGTATGAATTTGCCAGCCAGCTCATTGTATGATAGCCGCTTACGATGCTGAACGGCGTACCGTATAGCTAAAGCATAATGACGTAGTCCCAATGATAGCGAGGCACTCCTTTTCGGCCGATGGACAAGCACTGCACTAGGACTAGCGATATTTGCGTCGGTGTGGACTTCGGTTTCGCCATCTTCCTCGAAGTGTGCAAGTACTGGTAGCCACCTAGGCCGGCGTTGCTTCAGTTTTTCATATATTGACACAATTATGTGGGGCTCCCGCACCGCGGGACGGCGCACGCAAAGGTCGCGCCATGAAAGACGATGAAGCACGTGGGCTGCATGTTCTGCTCCTGGCCCGCCATTAACCAGAAGTGCCTATTTGGTAAGACTCCGTCTTCAATCTACGTTGCATTTTTTCTGGTGGAGGTGCGGGGTACACGGTACCACTCCCAGATCGAACACCGCCTACAAGCCCAGTACGAAGTCTGGTTGAGCTGACTCCAGTTCACGAACGGACAAGCCGTCGACTTCAAGGACTGCCACCTGAGCAAGAGCCCCTACCCAATCGAGTCATAAGGATGAGTACCTCAGTTCCGTCTTCTTCCTCAACCGCACCGACCGAGGTCGTCCTTAACCAGCCGCGAATCCCTACATCCTTCTATGGGGACACCTTCGAAGATGTTGAGGACTGGCTCGATCACTTTGAGCGTGTCGCAGAATTCAACGGCTTGACCACAGAGCGCAAGCTACGCAACGCCTACTTTGCCGTCAGGGACTGTGCGCGGACATGGTTTGAGAAACATGAGGCGGCCCTATCGACGTGGGACGAATTCCGACGGCCGCTAATCAGCACATACGCAAGCCTCAATTGCAAGCAGCGAGCTGAATCTGCAATTCAGGCGAGAGTACAGCGGCCGAACGACAGCGTCGCAATGTTTGTGGAATATATTGACAGGTGTACTTATTTTTATCGGGCGACCACTTTTCGCCGCCTAACAAATGTTATCGCACAGCGCGGGACGCGCCTGCATGTATCCGAAGTTTCTGGAAAGTTTTCGATGTTTCTATCCGTTGTCTGTTGTCGCCGAACCTTGTGTTATCTGATTTCATCGCCTGACCCGAGTGGTGTAGAACTATGTGAAAGGCACGTGGGTCCAAACGTTTAGTCTGGAACATTCGACTACTGCTGTATAAAAGCCGACGCGCTTGACTCGCTGATCAAATTTTCGCCGATCGCCGACTGTGTTCACCGTCGTCGCCGTTCTTTAAGGTTAGCCTGTTTTTGTGGGCACAGGTTAGCTCAATAAAACTCTAGTTTCGTCTTTCCCAGTTTGGCTGTTTTCTTTACCGTCACTACCACGCGACATCTGGTGGAGGTGCTTTGCGTTACATGTACCGGACGCCCCCGCAAAGCCGTGACCCCTGCCCGAACACGGAAGACATCACCAACGTGAACAACAACCAGCGTGGTAGCCACAAGCTGCAAGGACTGCGCCCGGATCATGGTCTTTTGCCTGAGACGAGCAGGCAGATTGCCACCAATTCCACCCCAATGGCAGCACCAGCGTCCCCCATCGTGCTGCAGCAGCCCAGGGAGCCGCCGACGTTCCGCGGTTCAACGTTCGAAGACCCGGAAAGCTGGCTTGAGACATATGAGAGAGTCGCTACATTTAACAGCTTGAACAGCGACGACAAACTGCGACATGTTTTCTTCGCATTTGAAGACGCTGCCAGGACGTGTTTCGACAACCAAGAAGCCACCTTAACGACCTGGGACCTATTCTGAAGTGGCTTTCTGGAGACATGCGCAAGCGTCGTACGTCGAGAACGAGCTCAAGCGCTATTAGGTAACCGGGTGCAGCTACCTAATGAAACAACCTCGATCTTTACAGAAGAAATGAGCCGCCTATTCCACCACACCGACCCGGAAATCTCCAAGGAGAAGAAAGTCCGTCTACTGATGCGTGGTGTAAAGCAGGAACTTTTCGCCGGAATGGTGCAAAGCCCACGGAAGACCATCGGGGAGTTTCTTCGTGAGGCCACCAGCATCGAGAAAACCCTCGAGATGCAAAACCGGCAATTCGACCGCCGCACGAACTCTACAAACTACGCCGGAGTTAAACCACTGGCCACCAACGATCTACGCGAGACTATCAGAGCAGTCGTACGGGAGGAGCTGCAGAAGTTCACCGAAGGTCACAGTGCCAATTGGATTCAATCGCTGAAATCGTCCTAGGAGAGGTTCAGTGATCGCTTGGAGTCCCTGATGTGCAACCACGATCACCGCAACCTCAACCGGAAGCGATAACCTAACCTGCCGTCGCCCGCTGTCAAGGTCCTCCTCCACACTGACGCCGGTAGCCTAGGCCTCGGTACCGTCCAGGTCCAGAGGAAAGACGGACATGAACTGGTGATATCTTATGCTAACCGGTTACTGTCAAAAGCGGAAGGCAACTATTCTACGACCGCAAAGGAATGCCTCGCCATCATTTGGGCAACAGCGAAATTCCGCCAGTTGCAGCGGTGGCGTAGAGGTAGAACACCCGCCTCGCGTGCAAGAGGTCCGTGGTTCGAATCCCGGTGCCGGCAATTTTCCACCGGATTAAAAAAAATTAAAAGAAAAAAATCCGCGTGTTGATTAAATTGCACAAACAGGCCTGGAGTGTGGCCTGATCCCGGTGACCAGAACTGGTAAAGCACTCCCTCACCAGAGCAGGATTGGCCACCCTGGTGCAGTACCTGGCCACAACCTCCTATATGAACACAACAATCAAACCCCGGCCCTCAGTCCCCAGCAGCTGCGAAGCAACTGACCACGGCGGCGGTCAGACCTGCAAAGCAGCAGAGGGTGCTAAGAAAAAAACAAAGAAATACATGACCGGGGTTGTTGGAGAAATATGGGAGCTCACAATCATGTCACGTTGCCACCCAAGAGCAGCGTGCTTACCCTTGTCCGATGCGACATGAAGGACGATGCCGAAGGAATTGCTGAAGCAAACATCCCTCTGCTTCTTGAGCGCCACGTTTGCATAGCCAGACGGCTTCTTCAGGTGTGCCACAAATGTTCAGTCGTCTTGTTAACAAACTTTAGCAACGAATATCGGCGTGTACAGCGAGCAATGACAATCGAATTTCTTCGCGAAATCATTGATGTTACTGCCATTGCCACATTCGAAATCGCATCGTCTCAGTAATCTGAGATACTCAGCCTAAAAGAACGGATTCACCTTAGTGCTGCTCTGCCAGACTATCAGAACGACCATCTACTGAGTCTATTGAATGAATTTTTGGACTGTTTTCCAACGTCGTCCAATGTACTGCGCACGTCCATCACAAAGCACCGCATTATAACGGACGAGTCCGCACATCCTGTTCATCAGTATCCTTACAGAGTGTCTCCAGTGGAAAGGGAAGCGATCAAGCATCAGGTGAAAGAGATGATCCAAGACGGCGTGATGCAGCAGTCCACAACCCCGTGGGCCTACCCTGTAGTGTTAGTCAGAAAGAAAGACAACACACTACGATTCTGGGTAGATTATCGACAGTTGAACCGTGTCACCAAGCGCGATGTTTAGCCATTGCCACGAATGACGATGCATTGGATCGTCTACAACATGCCAATTTCTTTTCTTCGTTGGATCCTAAATCACGCTATTGGCAAATCGAAGTGCATGAAGAGGATCGTGAAAAAACAGCGTTTGTGACACCTGACGGGCTTTATGAGTTCGAAGTTCTCCCCTTCGGTCTCTGTTCAACACCTGCCACCTTTCAGCGGATGATGGATACCGTGCTTGCTGAACTGAAATGGCGAACCTGCCTCGTATACTTGGACGACGTCGTCGTGTTCTCGAGCACGTTTGACGAATATCTCGCACGACTCGAGAGTGTCCTCACGGCGATCCGTACTGCCGGCCTCACCAACAAGCCTGAAAAAATGCTACTTCGGTTTCCAAGGGCTCGTATTTCATGGCCATGTCGTTGGTCCTAAAGGCGTCCGACCAGACCCAGACAAATTAACTGCCGTAGCCGAGTTTTCGCCACCCACAGACAAGAAGGCTGTCCAACTCTTCCTTGGTTTGTGCGCGTACTATAGGCGCTTCGTCGAGGGATTCTCGAGAATTGCTGAGCCTCTGACACGGCTGGCACGCGACGATATGCCTTTCATTTGGTCGGAGTCGGACGAGCAGCAGCAGTCGTCCAATGAATTGCGCAAGCGCTTGCAAGCAGCCCCAATACTTGCTCATTTCGACGAAGACGCTCCACTGAAATTTACACTGACGCCAGGAATACGGGTCTCGGCGCAGTTCTTGTCTAGTGGCAAGCTTGTGCGGAACGCCCCATTGCTTATGCAAGCCGCAGTCTTACCAAGGCTGAGCAAAACTACTCATCCACTGAAAAAGAATGCTTAGCGGTTGTGTGGGCCTACTTGTACGACCCTACTTGTACGGTAGACCTTTTGATGCTGTCAGTGATCACCATGCCGTGTGCTGGCTTGCCAACCTCAAAGATCATTCAGGCATACTAGCCCGCTGGAGCCTGCCCTTACAAGAGTACGACATTACAGTTGTCTCCCGATCTGGAAGGAAGCACAGCGACGCTGACGTTTCTCAAGCGCGCCACTCCCTACGACGTCCTCGGACCCTGACCATTACTTGCCATTTGTCGGCGTTATCGACGCCATAAATATGGCTGAGCATTTGTGCGCTGACCCTGAGCTGCTGCCGCTGATCGACCACATTCGAGGAGCTCAAGGTGTCTTACCTCGGTCGCCCGTGCGCGGCTTATCATCGCACTCTTTGCACAACAACATGCTTTACTAGAAGAACTGTGGAAGCGGTCCGAATACGTACCTCCTTGTCGTGCCATCGGCGCTGCGCCAAGCCCTATTCGAAGCCTGCCATGATGAGCCATGTGTGGGACACCAGGAATTTACTAACACATTAGCAAGGATCCGCCAGAAGTATTACTGACTCCGGCTTTTTTCTTCTGTGCAACGCTACGTCAAGACCTTCCGTGATTGTCAGCGCAACCAGAAACCAACGGTTAAACCAGCTGGCTTTCTGCACCCTGTGGACCCTCCTCAAGCACCGTTCCAACAAATAGGAATGGTTATACTTGGGCCATTCTCAGTGACCTCTTCGTGGAAGAAATGAATAGTCGTCGCTACCGACTACTTAACCTGATACACCGACACCGAAGTTATTCCGCAAGGATACTCGTATGAAGTGGCCTATTTCTTTGCATGCCACATCGTCCTACGACATGGTGCGCCGTCTGTTCTCTTCGCCGACCGCGCGGCAGCATTTACAGCCGAACTTATGCAGGACGTTCTCCAGCTGACGCATTGCTTTCACCGCAAGAACACTGCATATCACCCTCAAACCTATGGATTAACTGAACGTTTGAACAGAATGCTGGCTGATACGCTCTCCGTGTATATCGACGTAGAGCACAAGACGTGGGATGAGATTTTACCCTATGTAACGTTCGCGTATAACACTGCTGCACAGGAGACTACACAGTTCACGCCGTTCGAACTTGTATACGGCCGCCACGTCACGTCAACACATAACGCCATGCTATCTCTGGTTAATAATAGCCTGCCAAGCGAACACTCGGAAGAACTCCTACAAAGAGCCGGGGAAGCACGCCAGATTGCTTCGCATCGTATCCGGAGCCAACAGCGTAACGACACCCTTCGCTACAACCAGGGTCGACGCGACGTCCATTAGAATACCGGCGCCTTCGTGTGAGTCTCGATGCCCATCCGTCGCCGTGGACTCTCGGAAAAGGTGCTCCGCCGGTATTTTGCTCCCTACAAGGTTACACGCCGCATCAGTGACGGTACCTACGAAGTCGTCCCCTGCAGTTCTCACCCCGGTTCGTCCCGTCGTCGTCCTCGAGCTGAAGTGGTTCATGTAGTGCGCATGAAACCCTACTATGCGCGTACGTGAACGCCGAGCTGCACCTGAGGAGCTCCATTTGTTGTCATCGCTGAAACAACTTTTTCACGCGACCGAGACGGTCGCTTTTCGCATGGGGGGGGGGGGGGGGAGGCTGCAATTGAAACAATGATGTGGGGCTGCCGCATCGCGGGACGGCGCGCGCAAAGGTCGGCACCATGAAAGACGATGAAGCGCGTGGGCTGCCCATTCTGCTCCTGGCCCACCATTAAACACAAGCGACTATTTTGTAAGACTTCGTCTTCAATCTACGTTACAATATGTTTTTGCCTTGTGGTGTTTTGCACGTAAATGCTGTGTAGGATTTGCTGAGAAGATTCAGAGGCGTAAATGTGCGAGAGAAGTACTCGACAAAGCACCTACAGCAGGCACACTGCACATGGAACCTACGACCTACCTTGTCGACGTGATACGGAATGTTCGTGATGACAGCTGTGTTCTCTTGGTCGGGATTAACTCCGCAGTTGTTGATGAAACGGCTCAGGAACTGGGGCTCTTCGCATACGAAGCGACACTGTTAGGCCTTAAAGGTGACATCGGACCACCTGATTGCCCCTAGGACTATTCAAGCCAGGCACGTACCCAGAATTTTTTTTCGGGGGGGGGGGGGCCACCACCTCCATCATCATCATCATCATCATCATCATCATCATCATGTTTTATGTCCACTGCAGGACGAAGGCCTCTCCCTGCGATCTCCAATTACCCCTGTCCTGCCGCCAACCGATTCCAACTAGCACCTGCGAATTTCCTCATTTCATTGCACCATCTATAGTTTTCTGCCGTCTTCTATTGCGCTTCCCTTCTCTTGGTACCCATTCTGTAACCCTAATGGTCCAACGGTTAGCTAACCGGCGCATTACATGACCTGCCCAGTTGCATTCTTTCCTCTTGATGTCAAGTAGAATATTGTCTATACCCGTTCGCTCTCTGATCCAAACCGCTATCTTTCTCTCTCTTAACGTTATGCCTAGCAATCTTCGTTCGATCGCTCTTTGCGCGGTTCTTAACTTGATCTCAAGTCTCTGCCCCATATGCCAGCACTGGCAAAATGCACTGAGTGCACACCTTACTTTTCAATAATAATGGTAAGCTTCCAGTCAGGAGCTGGCAATGTCTGCCGTATGCGATCCAACCTATTTTTATTCTTCTGTGAATTTCCTTCTCATGATCAGGGTTCCCTGTGATTAATTGACCTAGGCAAACGAACTCCTTCACAGTCTCTAGTGGCCGATTGGCGATCCTGATGTCTTGTTCCTTTACCCGACTATTTATCATTATCTTCACCTTCTGCATATTAATATTCAACCCCACTCTGACACTCTCTCAGTTAAGGTCTCCAATCATTTGTTGTAACTCGTCTGCACTGTTGCTGAATAGAACAATGTCATCGGCAAACCGAAAGTTGCTGAGATATTTGCCGTCGATCTTTATTCCTAAGCCTTTCCAGTTTAATAGCTTGAATTCTTCTAAGCACGCAGTGAACAGCTTTGGAGAAATTGTGTCTCCCTGTATGACCACTTTCTCTATAGGTATCTCCCTGTTTTTCTTATGTAGAATTAAGGTAGCTGTAAAACCTCTGTAGATATTCTTACGCGAAGAAAAAGTCGGTAAGACGAGAAACTACTTACAGTTTATATTTACAACAACGATTGCAGCGCGCTGACCGGTTAGATTCACAGCGCGAGATTCACAGCGTGGGCACCATCACAGGAGTGATGGTGCCCACGCGCCTCGTTAAAGCAAACAAATACCACACGCATGCAGCAATATTTTCCAAGCTTTTTACGTGAGCGTTCTGTACTCCTTGATTACGTAGTGCCTCTATGACTGCTGTTATCTCTACTGAATCAAATGCCTTTTTGTAATCTATATAAGCCACGTAGGGAGACTTATTGTACTTTGCGGATTTCGTGATAACCTGAGTGATGATATGGATGTGATCCATTGTAATGTATCTCTACCTGAAGCCAGCCTGTTCCCTTGGTTGACAAATCCAGCCCTTATTCTATTGGAGTTTATTTTGGTAAATATTTTACATAATACTGGGAGCAAGCTAATGGTCCTATAATTTTTCAATTCCTTAACGTCTCCTTTTTCGGATTAGTATAATGTCTGCATTCTTCCAGTTTTTTGGGACCCTTGCAGTCGATAGACACTTCATATAAAGAGCCGCCGGTTTCCCAAGCATTATGTCTCCTCCATCTTCGACTGTTATTCCACCTTCTCCTCCCGCTCTTCATCGTTTCATTTCTTGTAGGGCCCTTCTGACCTCATCGCTAGTTATAGGAGAGTTTCTGTATCCTGTTCATTACTGTTTCTAAGTGAGGTATCGCGTCTCCTTTGAGTACTGTATACAGGTCAGCTTAGAATTTTTCCGCTGCTTTTACTATATCTTCGAGATTGCTGATGGTATTATCTTTTAGTGTATACATCATGGTTTGTCCCAAGCCAGGTTTTTTTTTTTACTGATTTCAGGCTGCGTTTGTTTTTTACAGCTTCTTCAGTCTTGCTCAAGTTATAGTTTCGAATATCAGTTATTTTCGCCTTGTTGATCAGTTTTGACATCTCCGCGAATTGCGTAACGCTGTGCGGCCGCCAGTCGCACACAACCGCGTAGAGCGCAGGACTCTGCGATTCTAGACGTACTGCGCTCACTGCGAAAGGTTAGAAAAACACCCACATAAACACAGCAGAGAAGTGGCTACGTGAGGCGGTTCGACCGATAACTGTAGAAGCGTCATTCAAAGCAAGTAATTGTTCTCCACTTCCGGCAGCGTGTTCTCTACTTCCTTTTTAAATAAAAAGATGTTGATCCATGAATATTCTTATAAACAACGGTTAACTTTTTTTATTATTCGCTTTTCCTTGCAGTTTGGTTGTTGCCTTGGCTCTCTCCCTTAGTAGATCGCTTCATTTCTCAACTCCTTGCGATTTTTGTTTCCAGTTGCCAATTTTGCACGTAAAGTGTTATACAATTATGGAAAAACAGATGAGGTGACGGGCGACAGTCATCTTGCTTATGGTTTTAAGGGTTATTGCAGGGTATCATGATGGACGCACTTTCACATTATTTTATTTCCCACCTTATCTAACCCACATCACGTGTATATGGTTGCGGGCATCCGACAGCCTCGCGGCGAGCCGTAACTCAAGGAAATAATGAAGCAAAGGGAAAAGTTAAACGCAATTGGCGTTTTCTTCGGCCGCAACTCGTTCCACGAGAGTACAAACCAGCTGAGTAACAGCCGCATCCCTCTCCTGGTCCCAGGATAAGCCTAAACAAAGAAGGTTGAACTAACAAAAGCAACAGCTATGCGCGTGACGGTTGAATAGATGGTGACAACTGAACGCGTCTCGAGTTAATCGCACGGGTGCGGAATCTATGAGAAAACTGCCCTTCACATTACAAGAGATGCCGATAACTACCGCCATTTAAAATGAGTGAAAAGGGCAGCATAATGCTGACCGATTAATAGATGCCAAGTCTCAACATTGATCTGGCGGCGCCTAAGGAATGTGTGAGGAGTGGTGGCGTGGGTGGGGGAGGGGGGGGGTATGCCACTTGATTTCGGGGGGGGGGGGGGCCCAGGCCCCCCCGGGGCCCCCCCCCTGGGTACGTGCCTGATTCAAGCCATCTCAGATGATCGTTGAAATCTTGCGTAGTGACGGCAGCGTCATGTAAGTACACGAAGCAATTCTGTCGCTTAGAGTCTGCAAAGACTGTGCCTGTCACGTGCTGGGACACTGCAGCAGCCAATTAAAGTCTGAGCTGAGTGACCTAAAATTCATAGAAGCCGTCTGACGTAATGACGGCGGTCATCTCTCAGTCCCTCTCGTCGACTTCCATCTGCCAGTAGCCAGTCTTGAGATGTACTGAACAAAAATATTTTGGGTGACATAGTCCGTCCAAGGTGTCGTCTATTTGCGGACAAGGCTAAATGGCCCTCTTCGTGCTTGTGCTCAGGCCACGATAGTCGAACATGTGCAGAGTTCTATCCGCTTTCTTCACGAAGAGTATAGGAGGCACCCATCGCCTTTTTGAGGGCTCAATGTTGTCGTCGAGCAGCCTTTCGTCCACTTGTCGAACTACAGGTTAAACTTTTCGCGTCAGAACTCCGTAGAAGCTCTGACGGAGTGATCGAGCATATTTTTTTATCTTTATGTGACGCCTTGCAACGGGAATTTGTCGAAATCTTCATGATGACAAAAATAAATCCTTGTATTACTGGAGGGGGCTTTCGAGATGGTATTGCTTGTCTATGGGAAGACTAGGTCTAATATCGAATGGGTTGAAGCAGAGAAGTGGTCTCCGAACAGCATGCTTGGTGTAAGTTTTCGGGAACTTGTATTCATGGCGCGAAACGTAATGGCATCAGCAGTGTCGTATGAAAAGCGAGGCGCAGATATGGTTTAGAGCGGCTGTACATCATGTGATCGCTTGAAAAACACTCTTCGTACGGCTGCTTATAGTTACAAAAAGTATGGTGAGAGCAGAGCTCATAAATGTAACAAATCTCATATGTAATAAAGACGCATATACCCATTCCCTCACGCTATGTTAGACAGGACGCAAGCAGTACACTTCAGACAATTACAAACAGACTCTTACAGAAACCCCAGACTCATGCACGCCATGTATCCAGACATGTACACTACAAACAGATGCACATCGTGTGGTGAGGTTGCCACACTAAATCACAAGCTATGGGAGTGTCGGGACCTAACAAACAAGTCGGGCAGTGCCGACCCCTCCGTCTCTTCCACCGCCAGCCTCCAGTCACGCTGGATGACCGCACTGCTCAGCTCTGACCTGACAGCACAACTCTGGGCCGTCCAGCGAGCCGAGGAAGCCGCTTCGAGACAGGGTCTCGGAACCACGTCCGCGGCGGGTGCCCAGACCCACTAAAAGACGCCGGACTCAAATCTTGCTGATTTGAAATAAAAGTTTACGCTCTCTCGCAATATGGGCGCCAGTGGTAGAGAGAGAGAGAACATTTACTTCTAATGAAGTGGGATGACAACCTCGAATGGTGGAGCATTGGCTCGCGCCACTCCACGTGCCCGCCGCATCAGCCGTCGCTGCTCTTGCTGGTCAGCACAGCCTCGCAGGAGGACAATGAAGGTGAAGGAATAGGGGAGTAAACGTGCCGCGTTCTCTGAAAGGATAGTAAAGCGGGTGGTGTCCGAAACGCGCCAAACGTCGATATTCCTCGGGGCACTGCGCAGACCCACAGGTGGCCAGACTGCCGTCGGCGGCTGACGGTGGAATCGCGGCGCGGGAACTTAGTGGCATGTGGCGGGGGTGTAGATCATCGCTTCCAGCAGGGACTGCGGTGGCTTAGAGACTGCTAATGACTGCTGAATTTCTGCTAGGACGAGGTTAGCAAGTGGATCAAGCGGGGGCTGTGACACTTGGGATATCATTCACTGTTTTTTGCGTAGACCTGATCTTATTGTCTTCTGCAGGTTGTTGCTGCAGGACGCGTGAATTTCTGCGCACTCTCGCTTTCGTGGCGATTGTATTAGCCAGTGTGCATTTCCAAAGTCATTTCAACCGTCGTGGTCACCGACAAACACAATGCTATGGCCTTGGGTGGCTTGCGCACCAGTCCTGCGAAGAATTCTTGTTTCAAGCCATGCATCATGAAACGGGCCTTCTTTTCATCAGACATGTCTGCGTCAGCGAGGTGGAACAAACGAGATATTTCCTCTATGAAAGGTTCTTGTTAGGAAGCTGGACTCAAACTTTCAGTATCAGTTGTCCCCGTTTTTTTTGGACAATGCTTGTGAACGTCTCCAGGAAACTGCTGCAAAAGAGGTCCTACACTAGAGTGTGGAACCTCCTATTTTTGAGTGACGTCATCACGGCGTCTTCCAATGAAAAATTCCCGTGTCGAAGAATATCTTTAGAGTTCCATTTGTTGAAGGATGGCACTCTTTCGAAAGTGTCCAGTAACATTTCATTGTCATCCGACGAAATTCCACGGGAGGTAGGTGGCTCCCTGTGTTGGTGTTTTAGGATGTCTGTCGATGATGCTGCGTTCGCAATCGTGGCTTCTTACTTTTCTTTGGTCGTCCTCGTCGTCTGGCGTAGGGGCAAGTTCTGCAGCCCGCGGTTAGCTGTATAGTTGCGGTGATGTCAACATAGTCTACACGCTTTGGACTTGTCTCGCGGCTTTACACAGAAGGCGCATACTGTAGAACAATGGTGGTTGGTGTGGCTAAACGTATCAGGTGCATAAAAGGCCCAGGTTATAAAGCGACTAAAATGGCTAGCAGTGGCCTCTTGCTTGATGCTCACGACCAGATTCAACATGGTGAAACCTCGAATCTCATAACATTTAGTGGCATCCACATGACCATCACACCACATCGACGACTGAATATATTGACACGTGTACTTATCTTTATCGGGCAACCACGTTTCGCCGCCTAACAAATGTAATCGCATAGCATGGGACGCGCTTGCATGTATCCGAAGTTTCTGGAAAGTTATCGATGCTTCTATCCGCTGTCTGTTATCGCCGAATCTTATGTTATCTGATTTCATCACCTGACGCGAATGGTGTAGAACTTTGTGGAAGGCACGCGGGTCCGAACGATTAGTCTGGAACATTTGACGACTGTTCTTTAAAAGACGACACGCTTGACCCGCTGATCAGGTTTCCGACGATCGCCGACCGCGTTCGCCGCTATCGTTGTGCTATAAGTGTAGCCTGTTTTTGTGGGGACAGGTTCGCCCAATAAAAGCTAGCTTTGTATTCCACCGTATTGCTGCTTTCTTTACCGTCACTACCACGTGACAATATGCACAGGTGTAGTTTCAGATGATCTCCTGAGGTTAAGTGAGGAAGAGCTATTAGAGGGGATGGAAGGACCAAGATGTTCTCAATCTGCAGAGGACGTCTACCAAATGCGCTTCGCACAAAGCATCTGACTCCTACATTTGGGAGTAGTGTGCTTCCTGAATCGCTTGAGACACGGTATACAAGGGTAAGTGTACGACCATATGTCCCTAACCCTCGTAGGAGTTCTAAGTGCCAAAGGTGTCACCATGGGTCGAAATGCTGCCTAGGCCGGCGAACTTGTGCAAAATATGAGCAAGAACACAGTTCCCTCAGCTACACCAGCACGGTCACCGTGAGAACTCCGACAGCCGTCATGCAGCGCATTCTCGATAATGCTCTTCGTGAAGGAAGAAAAAAATGATATTACACTGAATCTGAAAGAGAACATCTAGTTTCAAGATGCATGGAAACATGTTTTATTTCTTCATACCGCAGTGCAGGGAATGCTGCTGCGGTGCCTAATGAGGCTTCGCTGTAGCCGACACCCGCATCTGCCCTGCCTGCAAAGATGGGCCACGGCTGTCCATGAAGGAGGGCTCATCGACTTCTGGGTTGGTAGGATCCAAGACCTGTTGAGGCGAGGCCCTCACGGTGAAGCATGGATCCGAAACGCGGACGTCCAGTGCCTCTCATGAGGCAGTGGACATTATTCCTAGTCAAACAGCACAGGTCTCAGGACCACCGCAAAAAAGCGAAACCCCCCATTACGTGGACCAGAAGGGTAAGCTGAATAACATTTTCTCTGCTGAACACATAATACGTACACAACTCCCATTATGGAGACGCAAATATTACAGTGGAATGTCAGGGGGCCTCTGCATAACTTTGAGAATTTCATGGAACTCTTACACAAATATAACCTTAAAGTCTTCTGTGTTGAAGTGACTCATTTCAAGTGTACACAGACAAGCTTTCTGTTGCAATAAACCATTTTTCATGAACACTGGGATGACCCTAACGCCTCGTCCGGCGGTGTAACTATAGTTATCGACAAAACGATTGCATTCAAGCACTCCGCTTTAGCCGCCCCTATTCGCAGTTGCAGTGTGAGCAATTGTGTTGAATAAATTCGTTGCCGCTTCCTTGATTTACAATGTCCTTAACTATTACCTGAGCAAAAAGGATTTTTATGGCCTCATTGACGAACTCCCCCAACGTTATCTTATTGTCAAGGACTTTACTTGCCACAACGATTTGTTGTGAGATCCCCGATGTTTGTGGAGAGGTGGACTGATTGAAATCTTTCTCGTGAGCTCCGGTGTGTGCCTATTTAATAAGACAGAACCACTTCTACAAACTTGCAGATAGATCATATTATCCTATCGACTTACCGCTTCGATCTTCCACGCTTTTTTTTTCTGAACTAGAGTGGAGTGTAATCAAAATTCATTTGGGCATGACCTCTTTTCGATTAAGCTGGCCCTAAATCAATAACATCAATGCTCTCCACACGTCCTGCGGTGGAAACTAGCGTCGGCCCATTGTGATCGTTTTAAAGAACCCAAGGTATCCGTCACAAGATTTTATAAGCAAATTAATTGTAGAATGTTGCCATTTGCAAGAGGTATGTGGCGCAGAAAGGAAGAACAGGACAATGCTCAAGGATCAGTCAGAACGGCATGATCCCTTGAGGCGCGTGACCCGAGCTGTTATCGACGGAGAAGCGGCACCGAGCTGAGATTGTCGACGTGGCTCTGGGCCAAGAAGGCTGTAACGTCAGCATGGGGGTTTCGGTCAAGTCCGTGATGCTGGTGGTTCAGGGTGTGGCCGTCGACCTCGGTGGACCTGCTGCAGCCTCTCACGGCAGTGCCCGACACTCCAGGAAGGATCCCTCTTCAGCGGCAGACCAGCGCGTACGATTGTCCCCGGGACGTGTCGTCGGCACTCGAAGAAGTAACGGCGCAACCCGGAGTTTGGCTTAGGGTGCGACGTCACCGACGGGGTTCGAGACACCGGCATCAGCGACGGACCATGGGACTGGCTAACACCAAGCTAGCAAGGTTCACGTAGTCGGCGAGAACACCGACTATTAGCCCCGAGAACGACCTAGAGGGGCGCTGCAAGCGGCGCTCGCGTGACGTCAGGGCACGGACTCGCGCCTGTCGTCTGCTGCAGTTCGGGCGGTGCCCGGGCGCCTTCTACAGTGTTTCCGTTTGTTCGCTCTCGTCCTCTAAGCTTGTATACCTATGACGGGCCTCTAAAATACGAAAAGAAATTCTTTTACGAAGTCTTCGCTCGCGAAAATGTAATGAAGGAGCTTATTTCCTAGACGACAATATATTTCTCAAAGGCAACGCTATAGTGCCACTCACCCGCGGTGGTTGCTCAGTGGCTCAGCGGTGTTGGGCTGCTGAGCACGAGGTCACGGGATCGAATCCCGGCCACGGCGGCCGAATTTTGACTGAGGCGAAATGTGAAAACACCCGTGTACTTAGATTTAGGTGCACGCTAAATCAAAGGTGCACACTTCCGGAATCCTGCACTACGGCCTGCATCATAATTAGAAAGTAGTTTTGGCACGTAAAACCCCATAATTTTTATAGTGACATTCGAGGTAGCTCCGACCAGCCCACTACTGGTGTTTTATGCGCGGATCTACACTTTGCAGGGGTAGCTCACGTGAATAATAAAAGCATTGATGCAAAAGCACAGCACATAAGACTGCAGTTAAGATTCCATACCTACCATGGTGCAACACGCTTGTCACAATCAAACGCTGGCTATATATGACTTGTAGAACATTTATCTTGATTTTGACCCACTAAAGCATGTTTGCTGACGACGAGTAGTTCATGATATAATATCGAATTGTTCTATTTCTTTACAGAAACGCTCGGCAGTAGCACGAGGGCTTAACAGTGCAGTTTAGATTCTGCCAGGACCACTTGCGCTTTCACTGCTTCTCAAGAGGCCGTTCTGCACCGGTTACACTTAAGTGGGGGTAATTTGCAGCAGACGGAAAGGGAATGTACAAATATTTATTCCCTTTCCATGCTACACGTTTAGCTCACTTAAGTAATTTACTGGTGCTTCTTGGTTGAGAAACAGACATGATGAACCTCTTTGGAGAACAGACACAGGTTGCTTGGGCCAAATATTTGAGTGAAATATGCCTTTTGTACCGTTTCGCTGCAGCCAGCAAGAAGCCGAATCCTCATTCATTACTATTGTGGCACATATTGAATATATTGTTCCTCAGTGGAGGTCAAAACTCAAGTGAATTCGTGTGAGGCATGTGGTGTCTTTATGAGGCGGGTATGCGAGGTTTTCTTGTATGTACTGACGAAGAGAATAGTTTTCAGTTTGTATAATTAAACAACGCAGGGTCGAGACATGGTGAGGTAGAATGTGTTTGAATTTTCCATTTCAAGCTGCGCTGTAGAGCCTCGAGTATGCTATAGGCAATGTAATTGGTGCTGTAAATAGCTACTTCATAGTTTCAAGTGGAAGTTGTAGTGAACGGCTCGGTTTCGTGAACAATGCGCGCCTCGCCATAACGGCAGTCAGTTGCTTCTGTTGCGGGAGGGGTGTGCCATGTCGTCGATAAAAGCTAGCGAGGACCACTATGGCACATTTCACCGCTTGCATTTTATTGGTTCTCGATCTTAACCACGAAATTTTCTTTCATGTGATTGCTGGTATGGTATTCGTTGACTATATATATGCTTAACATGATGCGCCGTCGTGTTACAAGCGAATGGGTTCCTGGGTGCCTGTTTCAGAGAACGGTGAAAGTAGTACCGAACCTTTTCACAAATGCGCACCTAACTCTTCCTTTTAGGCCTTATCACTGTTGCCACATTTGACTAAGACTTACCAGATTAATAAGAATCACGAGGAAAGCTTATTTCTAACACGATTTTGTAATGTTGACACCAAATATCAAGGTTTCCTTCCACGTAAAATGCGATGTCTCTCACAGCTCAGTACTAAGATAATGTAAGTGTTTAGAGGAGTACCATACATCGCTTGGCGTGTTGAGCTTGCAGACATTCTTTTTCAGCAACATTTATTGACAGACACGGCACAAATATGCATCGTACGAACAGTAGACCCCTTCAGCGCTACATAGCTTGTGATATACAAGTCGCAAATTTTCACGATTCACGCGGTTTTGAAGAAGAAACTGAGGTTCAGGCATGATAGCAGAGATAATTCTAAATATTCCTCCATTCCAATGCGGAATTACAGCCCTACTTTCGGCACCTGCGACTGCGAGGAGACGATTCAGCACCTCCTTTGTGACTGTCCCAGCTACAAAGTGCCAAGAACAGTACTCGTAACCGCGCTCGAAAAACTGAACAATCGGCCCTTTACAGAAGAGAAGGCTCTAGGACACTGGTCCAGACGGGCTTCGGCGCTCAAGGCCTTAAGGGCTTTGCTGAAGTATTTAAGGACATGCGAATTGTGCGATCGCCTTTGAGTGTTGTATCGCGTAGTATCGCGGTACCGCATGAATTTCCTTAATTTTTTTTCTCCTTTTTTTCTCCTCTTCTTCTTCTTTCTCCTTTTATTCCCTTTACCCCTTTCCCCAGCACAGGGTAGCCAGCCGGTACTTACACTGGCTAACCTCCCTGTCTTTCCTCCTCTTTGTCTCTCTCTCTCTCTCTCTAAATATTCCTCTATAAGTACGGCTCGAGCCGCCAATACCCCAAGCATCCACGAAGGGTACGAGCGCGCACGGCAGCCGGGCGAGCCGGAGCGAGCGGCGTCCTGGCCATGACGTCACTCGTGAGAGGGCGCCACTCCGAATTCGCGCCACTAATGATGAAGACCCGACACACTTCGGACTCGGAAGATACGTGCGACGACAAAAGAAATTAGGAATGGTCCTTTCCAGCAGTGCCGCAGCAATAGGCTGGGGTGGCCTGACTTTCACGTAGCAAACACGAAGGACCAACATAGCTGGTAATAAGGAGCTGTTTAGTAACCATTAAGTAGGTTACATAGGTGTTAGTATTCCTTCGCTGCGTTTTAGTTTGAGTGAGTTTTATTTTAAGTTTCGGGTGGAGTGTAATTAAGATCTGTTTGTGGTGCCGCTCTGCGTATCCCAACCCCATCTCTCGTGAAATCCGCATGCCCCCGAGATGGTTGACACACAACAAATACAGAGTAGCTTGTTTTACTGCTTTTATAATAGATGCCACAGAAAAATTCACTCCACAAACAAACGGTAACTCATGAAAAAGGCGAGTCCCTTGGTCGAATGATGACTGCAAGAAGGCGTGAAAGAAAAAGCATACCCTAATGCTGAAAATCTTATCGAATTCAAACTCCTGAAACCGCAGAGATGCCGTAGGCGAACGCAAATGAGGAGTGTAAGCTGGGAGAGGTTTCTCTCCGGCCTGAATTCGTATACATCGGAGGCGAGCATGTGGCGCACACTGAAAAAAGAAGGGAGTATCGCAGGAGTAAAGGGGCCGATTTCCTCTTCAAAGCGTTGTTTCGCTGTCGCAAAATGTCGAGGGGAGTGAAATACATGGTTCACTCCGTCAGCAAGGAGAGAGTGAAATGTGCTTTTCACTGTGGCCTTCTGAGAGAGAGTGCAATTCCCGTTCAACTCTTTCGGTAATAGAGAACAAAACGTAGCGTAAGCTCCTGCTTCAACTGTAGGAGGCTGGCCTCAAACATGGCGATGTATCACTCACGCATGCTGAGCGAAGAGCACACCGTTTTGCTTATAATACAAGAGGCAAACACAGTGCAAAGGAAAATGGAGCCAGCACTCTACTTCTTCACTCGGAGTTGCCCCACCGCGCGCGCGCACAACGTCGCGGAACAGCGCAGCGCCGGAGAAAGGTGATCTGACCAGCCAGCAGGAACGAAGGCCATCCAAGGGAGACCGTGTCTCAGACATCTCGCGTCGCCGTGAAAACACAACAGTCGTTCGTCATTCGTTGGATATAACAACAAATCCTCCACGGTAAATGAATTCTAACTTACGTGCATATTCTGCGTGTACGGCATGCTACCGCCAGGAAGTCCTCGCAACGTTTAGGCGGCGCTCATGACAACGGACTAGGCAAGCGCGCTGTGTCTCTCGTTGTCAGTCGAAAAAAGCAGTCGTCGCAATAACTACATAGGATTTTATCACTTGCAGGTATCCGTAAGAGCTTTGAATATTGCAAACCCAGCCAGAACCATGGTATGTTCAGTAAGACCTGAGGCTAGAGGATACTTAAAACGGTTTTTTTACCAGCCAATAATTCCGAGCCAATGCGGAGCGTGCTTAGCGCGCGTTCCGTGTGATAGAATTTATTAATTTTGGCACTATACTTTGTACGGAACACTGTTGAAATAAGGAGTCACGTAACAGAACGTTTCATTTTCCTGGCAGCATGCTTTTGTTATAAAAAGCCACGCACTTGGCGGTGTCTTTCGCCCATGCGTAATTTGTGACCACTAAAGTTACGCGCAGCGCTAGTGTTAGAAACTTCGCCGTAGGCATTCAGCTGCATGCTGCAAGAGGACATTTTGGCATGTTATATTGAATTTACTGAAAACGCATGAGGAATTCATATTTCAGGCTGAGCCGTCATTGCTCGTGTATTAACACGGTATGATTATGTCTGATTTTGTCTCGTGCTGCGGTTTTCTAGCGCGGTATGAAAGTAAAAAGGTGCTTAGTGTACGAAATAGGTGAATTGTCAAGCGGTGAGTTATGTATCGGAATCGAATATAACGTCTATTGCGTGGAATTACTGTTGCAGGGGCGTTTCGCATACGGTTACTGTTTGGAACATGCCTGTACATTTTGGCGCTTCAGAGTGTTGCATAAACAGGTAAATCACCCCTCCCATGGCGGCCACAAGCGTAATCTGTACATTTCGCTACCGAACAGCAGATTAAAATGTGCTTATTGCTTTAATATTTATACCTGTAGATTGCATGTTTCTTGTGGACGATGCACGCGGGCACCCCAACTGAGATGACGAACGCTCTCTGGCTCTCGAGCTGTCGGCTGAACTCGCCAGCGCTGCAGTTATCCCTTGTAAATGTACCTTGTTAATAGTCGCCTGTTTTTAATCCTCCTTTGTTCGCGTAACATTTTCGTGCAGGGCGCTGTAGCCCGTCCTCGCCACGGAGCTCCGCAGCGTCCACACCGTCCTGCACTCCGTCATGGCTCTCGGTGACGACACCTCGTGTCTGTATACTCGTGCGACCGCGACAACAACGTACGTTACGATTACCAATCCACGAGATCCTGTCATATCCGCTGGCCAAGATAATGTCGATGTTGAGGACTGGCTCACCCTGTATAAGCGTCTTAGTCGCAACTGATATGAAGTGCTGTGCCACACGTGTCAAACATGATTCGTTCTTCTTATGTTACGTCATAGGCAAGCAGCCTATATATCTAGTTCACTGTCGCTGAAATAAAACAGTGCGGTACGTGCTCTTGCATTGTCTCCGTCACTCTGCCACCCGCTACAACAGTGGCGACGAGGGTGACCACCCCGCGGAGCCCCGCCACGAACAGCGGCGTCTCGGTAGCGCTGGGAGTCCTGCTGGGTACTGAAAGTAATCGAGTCTTCGGAGCATCGGCAGTCATGGCCCTGGCTACGAACCTCGGTACCCCGAGTTTCGACGAAAATCAAGATAAGTGGGATATTTACTTGACTCGACTGGAGGCATTTTTTGAAGCAAATGATATTAAGACAGATAAGAAAAGGGCGCTCTTGGTTTCGACGCTATCGACGAAGACGGCAGGCGTTCTTGCTGGACAGTGCGCCCCCCAGAAAGTAAACGCCCTGAGTTACAAGGACGCACTTACCATCCTAAACAACCACTATGCGCCGAAGACTAATGAGGTTGCCGCAAGTTACAAGTTATTTACAAGGGATCAGGCTGCAAGCGAATCTGTCCGGGACTATGTTGTTGAGCTATGCAAGCTTGCGGATAATTGTCACTTCGCCACCAGTTTGGATCGTATGTTACGGGACCGCATTGTGTGTGGCATCCGAAATCTGGCGGTGCAGCAGACGCTCCTTGAAAAAACTGAGCTCACACTTGCCCAAGCTGAAACGATTACCATAGCGGCAGAGACAGCCGCACTGGAAGTAAGCGCCATGACTAGACTTGATAATGAGGCAGCGGTGTGCACTGTAGCGAGTAAATCGCGCCGATATCAGACCTTCACCAAAGATAAGCAAAGCCATACTGAGTGCGCACGCTGCGGAAACTACGATCACGAAGCAAGCGACTGTCCGCACAGAAAGGAGCAGTGTTTTCGCTGTCGGAAGACCGGTCATTTCGCAAGAAAATGCCGCTCCCAGTCGGGGGCTCCGGGTTGTTCGTAGGCGCGATGGCGTCGCTAACGCAGTTCATTACGAGAGCGCTGTATCCGAAACGGAGGAAGGCGATATTTCATCAGTATTCACATTGCAGGAATCACGGGAAAAGAAATCTTTGCTCCAGGCGTTCCGCAGAGTTATCCGCTGGGGTGGCGTGCCCTTGAACATGATTATTGACACGGGATCGCCGTTTTCTATCATTCCGCAGGAGGTGTATCTAAAGCACCGTCTGAGTTGGCCACGCTTATCGAAATACAAACGCACGCTCAACTGTTACTTGGGCAAGCTACCCATTGTCGGTGAACTGCACCTTGAAGCCAATTTTGCGGAGAAGACTGTACCTGCCACAGTGATAGTTACAGGCTGCTCGGGTCCCAGCCTTTGCGGAAGGGACTTAATCCAAGCGTTCTCGCTTTTGCCGTCGGGGTTTCTCGCTGCGGTTCAATCGACGTCAGCAGATCCCGACAGCCTCGGGACCGAGTTTCCTGCCCTTTTTGAGCCAGGACTTGGAAACATTCAGGGGCCACCTGTGAAATTCCACATTCGAGAAGGCGCCCAATCGAAGTTCCACAAGGCGCGGTCAATTCCTTATGCTCTTCGTGAAAAAGTGGAAACTGAGCTGGACCGTTTTGTAGAGCAAGGCATATTATCGCCCATAGCACATTCTGAGTGGGCGGCCCCAATCGTACCAGTACTGAAGAAAGACGGTTCCCTTCGCATCTGCGGCGATTTCAAAACCACAATCAATGCTGCGTGCATAACTGAGCAGTACCCTTTACCAAACATTGAAGACATTTTCGAGTCACTACGTGGGGAATCATTTCTCACAACACTGGACCTTAAGGATGCATATAACCAACTCCCATTGGATTAGGAGGCGAGGAAGTTGGCCGTGATAAACACTCACAAGGGGTTGTTCTGCTATAACCGTCTTCCGTTTGGAGTTGCCTCGGCTCCCGCGATTTTTCAGCGGCGCATGGAAACGGTCCTGGCCGGTCTTCCAGCCGTGCAGGTGTATTTGGACGCTGTATTGATAGCGGAACGTCAAGACGATAATGGCTCAGTGCTTCGGGACGTTTTGTGCTGGCTTGAAGAAAATGGTATCAAGCTAAAGGCCGAAAAATGCCATTTTCGCAAAGACTCAATCGTCTACCTGGGCCATCGCATTGACAAAGACGGCTTGCATCCGCTTGAAAAGAACCTAGCAGCAATACGCGACTCGCCACGGCCTACGAATGTGAGCGAACTGCGCTCTTTCTTGGGTCTGTTGACTTATCATCATCGGTTCTTGCCACACATGTCAACGATGCTGGCACCGTTGTATCTTTTGCTTGAAAAAGAGCATAAATGGCACTGGGAAACGGCGCAGGAAAATTCATATCTCAAGGCTAAACAAACACTTCTGAGTTCGCCTGTTGTGACGTATTTCGATCCCAACCAACCAGTGCGTTTGGAATGCGATGCATCACCTTCGGGTTTAGGTGCCGTAATCTCGCACCGAATTGGACAATTGGATAAGCCCATTGCTTTCCGTTCACGCACGTTTACACACGCCGAAAAGAATTATTCTCAGCTCGAGAAGGAAGCACTCGCACTGGTGTTCGGAGTAACAAAGTTTCGAGACTACCTGCTGGGCCGCGAGTTTATATTGGTCACGGACCACCAACCACTGGTGGGACTTCTACGAGAAGATCGACCTGTGCCTACAATGGCGTCGGCACGTATTCAGAGATGGGCTCTGTTTCTGAGCCAATATAGCTACCGCATAGAGTACAAGGCCGGCAAGGAAAACGCCAACGCGGACGCGCTCAGCCGCTTGCCCGTGCCGATAACAGACGTTTGTCGATCGGGCACCTTACCAGAATAGGTATTGTTTACAGAGACCCTTGACAGCTCGTTCGTGCCAGCGGATGCCATACGGGCGCTGACGAACGGAGATGAAAACCTTAGCGTTGTGCAGCACTTTGTACTGAATGGATGGCCTAAACGCTTGTCACCGTGTCACAATCACCTTCAACCTTATTTTCGCAGAAGACTGGAGCTGTCAAGCGTAGAAGGCCTGCTCTACTGGGGTCATCGCATCGTCGTACCCCGAAAAGCGCGAGTCTCCATGCTCGCTGAGCTACATCGGTCACACCAGGGTGCATCTGCGATGAAAAGACTGGCTCGGACGCTGTTCCGGTGGCCTGGGTTGGATGGTGAGATCGAAAGCCTCGCACGTTCGTGCATCTCATGTGTACAAGCTCAGCCAATGCCCCATCGACAGGTTCCTATCTGTTGGCCAGAAACGGGAACCAAATGGTCAAGGCTTCACATTGATTACGCCGGACCGATAGAGGGACGCATGCTGTTGATAGTCGTCGACTCGCATACTAAATGGATTGAGGCAATTCCCCTCAAGTCGGCGACCACAGAAGTCACAATTGCGCGGCTTCGAGAATCGTTTGCGCGTTTTGGCTTGCCGCAAACAGTTGTATCAGGTAACGGGCCTCAGTTTGCAAGTCAGCAGTTTTCCCAGTTCATGACTGTCCACAACATAACCCATCTACGTAGTGCGCCGTACCACCCACAATCTAATGGTCTCGCAGAGCATGCGGTCCGCGCAATAAAGGATGGCCTTCTTAAGCACTCGATGGTAAACAATCTCGAAACAAAACTAGCGCGAGCGCTCCTAGGCTATCGACGTACCCCACTGCCGTGCGGCAAGTCTCCTTCAGAGATGCTGCTGAACTGCCAAATTCGTTCGCGCTTGGATACTTGCGTTCCTTCTCTACCTCAAAGTTACTCGCAGCCTCCCAGATTCCAGTCCGGCGACCAGGTGTGGGTGCGCAACTTTGGCCAAGGGGAGCGTTGGCGTCCAGGCATCGTCAAGAGCATAGAGGGTTCACGCCTTGTAACAGTTGACACTCCAGATGGCCTAGCCAGACGTCACTTCGACCAAATTTTCCGTCGCGTGCCTGTGTCACGCGGGACACCAAAAGCGGAGGCGTCCGACTCGCTTCAACCCAGCCCGGACAACAAGCATTGGCCCACGTCAACGCCAGAAGCCTGGTGCAGCCTGGCCACTCCAGAAGCAAGTGGCGCTGCGCCTGTTCCTTCGACAACACCTCCAACGTCCGTCCCAGCCGAACAGGCTCTCTCTCCCCCAAGTCCCCCGGTCTTACGGAGGTCTACCCGACAACGAAGACCCGTGCAAAGACTGCAGTTTTAAAGAAAGGGAGAAGTGATATGAAGTGCTGTGCCACACGTGTCAAACATGATTCGTTCTTTTTATGTCACGTCATAGGCAAGCAGCCTATATATCTAGTTCGCTGTCGCTGAAATAAAACAGTGCGGTACGTGCTCTTGGATCGTCTCCGTCACTCTGCCACCCGCTACAACAGCAACAACCGCTGAGACCCTACAAATATGCTAGCGAAGATCCTATTCTACTTGGGCGGAACTCCTCGTGTCTGGTTCCAGACACACGAGGATGAGACCTCTAGCTGGGACACTGTCAAGGAGAAGCTCGGCGAGCGGTTTGGAAATCCTACCCGTCAGCACCTCGCTGCTAGAAAAGAGCTTGCTACCCAAGTTGAGTCTTCAACACAATGGCATGTCTCGTGCATACAAGATGTGCTCGATCTTTGCCAGAAGGTCGGCGAGCAAATGGCCGAAGTTGGCAAAGTCAGCCACGTACTCAAAGCGATCGTGGACGACGCGTTCAACTTGTTGGTCTTGAACAATGTGTCCCCCATCGATGTGATTGGCAAGGAATGCCATCGCTTTGAGATCGCCAAAAGCCGCCGCGTCATTACACAAATCTCTTGCTCTCTAACACGGCTGAGACGTCGTCTTGCGTCGACCTTATCGTTTCACCACCCTTGAATGAGAACGCCACACGCGAGGTCGAGGCTACAAGTCCTGCGCCATTACATGCATGCCCAGTTGAACCCACCATTGGCCAACCAGCACCAGTGATCTCTCTGCCAGGCAGTTGTACGGCAAGAATTTGCAAACCTAGGTTTTCCTGCTGCCTGCTGCATCTCCCGACCTGACGCACGACCAGTGCCGACAGCTCCGCCTCACATCGATCTGTATTCCCCTCCCAGGTACCGCAACCCTACCGAGTGGAGAACTCCGGGCGACAAACCCATTTGCTTCCGTAGCATCCGCATTGGGCACGTCACTCACCACTGCCGCACCTCCTGGACGTCGCCATATTCGAGCCCCATTCCCCGTCTCCTCGCCCATATGCCGACCCGCGCGGTTGCTCGCCTAGCCGTATGCCTCCTACGTCTGATGTATCCGTCGATGATGGTCGTCTTGCTCGATCGCCATCACCTCAGCGCCGTCGGTCCCCGTCGCCCGAGCCACGCCGCTATTCGGCGCCGACCAATTATGGACCCTTCCGGACGGAAAACTAGACCATCCAGCTCCTGAAGGTAGCGCTGCATTATCTCCGTCTTGCCGAAATCCTTCATTGACGCTCCCAACGAACCAGAACTTACTTGTTCACGTCGACGGGGTGTCCCTTTGACGGCCTTTAGAGATACTGGAGCGCAGGTGCCCATAATGAGTACTAACCTGCGCGTGCTCCTAAGGTCTCCATAATGAGTTCGTACTCACGCCTGCTAATACACGAGCCGTACTCGTGGCCGATGGCAGCACTGTTGACGTCACTGGAATGTGCTCTTCTCGTATTCGTATCGCCGACTGCCCTGTTCTGGTTCTTTTTACAGTGCTGACAAAATTTCCCTATGACCTAATCCTCGAACTGGACCTTCTTAAGGCGCATTCAACTTTGATCCACTGTTCTGCCGGTACCCTTTGCCTCGAACTTCCTCCACTCACGCACTTTCGTGTGGAACTGCCGAACAACTTTAGCATAACCATCTTCGTCCGCCTGTCGCCTAAAGCCTTGAATTTCGTCAATTTGTTATCATCTTTTCTTGAGCCCAATTGTGATTACGTCGCCACACCTGTTCCTGATGTAATTTTGATGCACACTATCACTGTGCCCCACTCCGTCGTCACCATCGCCGATAACCGGACCTCCCCGTCCTCAATTTAGGTATGAGAAAGGAAGTTCTGCCCCAAGGCAGATCGGTTGCAATGCTGCTTGCTATCGGAGATGACCACGTCACGATGTTTTCCGTAGAAGTCTGCTCAGATTCTTCGCCGTGTCCACAGGGTGCTATTTGCCCTGACGCAACATTTGGTTCTATGACTGCTGCGGACATATTGCCTGAACAAGTAGCAGCCCCGTGCCGCCTTTCAGTTTCCTACCACGACATCGTCGACCTCAACAATGTTCAATTGTTCAGTATCACGTAAATACTGGTGATGCCAGTCCCATTCATCACCGGCCATATCGAGTTTCTGCTTCAGACCGAAAGGTTATTGAAGAGGAAGTGAACAAGACGCTTGCCAAAGGCATTGTTGAACCTTCCTTGAGTCCTTGGGCGTCGCCCGTGGTGCTTGTTAGAAAAAAAATATGGCACAGGGCGTTTCTGTGCGGATTATCGTGATCTCAACCGCATTACCAAGAACGACGTCTACCCCTTGCCTCGCATTGACGGCGCCCTCGATTGTCTCCACGGTACCAACTACTTTTCATCAATAGACCTTCGCTCTGGTTATAGGCAAAATTCTGTGGATAGAAAGGACAAAGAGAAGATCGCGTTCGTCACCTTTGATGGTCTATGTTAATTCAAAGTTATGCCATTGGGTGTATGCAACGCCCAAGCAACGTTCGAACGTATGATAGACTCTTTGCTTCAAGGGTTCAAATGGTCAACATGCCTCTGCTACACGACGTTGTCGCAATTTCGCACTACGTTTGAGACACACCTTGAGCGCTTATCAGCTGTTGTTCGAGTGTTCCGTGAGGCTGGGCTCGAACTAAATTCATCGAAGTGTCATTTCGGTCGTCGGCAGATTACAATACTGGGCCACCTCGTCGATGGATCCGGTATTCAACCAGACCTGGAGAAAATTCCTGCTGTCACGTCTTTTCCTGTACCTTAGTCTGTCAAAGACGTCCGAAGTTTTGTAGGAGTCTGCTCCTACTTTTGGCGCTCCTTTAAAGGCTTCGCAGCGATTGCCCGACCTCTTACTGATCTAAAGAAGGTCGTGCCGTTTACGTGGGGCCCCGCTCAAACTGCCGCGTTTTCCCACCTCACCAACATTCTGACCATGCTCCCTATACAGCCCATTTTGACCCGTCCTCTCCTACAGAGGTGCGTACTGGTGCCAGTGGTCACGGAATCGCAGCCGTCTTAGCCCAGCGCCCGCAGTGTGAAGATTATGTTATCGCATACGCTAGCCGGCTCCTCACACCAGCGGAGCGCAACTATTCAATTCCAGATCATGAAGGCTCTAGTCTGGGTGGTTTATAAATTCCGCCCGTACTTGTATGGCATGCACAACTCTGTAATCACGCACCACCACGCGCTGTGCTGGCTTTCTTCACTCAAGGATCCTACCGGCCGGGTTGGTCACTGGGCTCTGGGGCTGCAAGAATATTCCTATGCAGCAGTGCGCAAGTCGGGCCGATTACATCAAGATGCAAACTGTTTATCGAAATATCCAGTGGACAAACCACCCGCCGACCTTGACCCCGATACCGACGCTTGCGTTTTCTCCGTTTCTAAGTTGCTACACGTTGTCGACGAGCAACGCCGTGACGCCACTTTGCGTGTCATCATTGATCCTGCAAATCATTGCAAACCTAGGTTTTCCTGCTACCGGGGTCGGACATTTCTTTGTCCGACCCCGGTAGCAGTCATTGCCGACATCCTGCAGTCCTGCTCAACCAAGCGCAAGCTGACTATGTCTTACCCTCCACAGACTAATGGTCTAACGGATTGTCTGAGTCGCACCCTAACTCACATGCTTGCAACGTACGTCTCGCCCAACCATACTGATTGGGACCTTGCCCTACCCTATGTCAGTTCCGCATATAATTCTTCGCGTCACGACAATGCCGTTTATTCCGCGTTCTTTCTGTTCTTCGGCTGAGAACCCACGTTGCCACTGGACGTATCCCTTCTATACGCCGAAGCAGAGACCAATGAGTATGCCCTTGATGCCATCACCAGAAAAATTCAAACAGCGCTAAACGACAGGACCAGAAAGAGGAGGAGACAAACACGGCGCTGTTATCAGCGCCGTGTTTGTCTCCTCCTCTTCCTGGTCCTGTCGTCTAGCGCTGTTTGAATTTTATTGTTACCATGGAACACCAACTCGCCCAATCCGCTGGCCCTCACCAGGGCAGCCCAAGCACGCGAAATTTTCCGCGCTCGCCTCCTGACCTCCCAAGAGAAGAAACGGCGTTCTTACGATCACCAACACAGAGACGTCCGCTTTTCGCCTGGATCTCTTGTACTCCTTTGGTCCCCGACTTGTCACGTTGGCCTGTCAGAAAAACTCCTGTCTCGGTACACAGGCCCATATCGAGTACTGCGTGCCGTGACTCCAGCTACGTACGAAAGCGCCCCAGTCTGTACCAGTGCCTAATCTGCCGTGAATTCCACTGATGCTGTACATGTCGCATGCCTCAAACCGTATTACTATCCTGTTATCACCGATATTTAGACTCCCCGGGACGGTGCTTTTGCCACCGGGGGTAATAATACATGCATATTGAATGTTTCTTGTGGGCGATGCACGCGGGCGCCCCGACGAAGACGACGAATGCTCTCTGGCTCTCGAGCTATCAGCTGAATCGGGCAGCGCTGCAGTTATCCTATGTAATTATACCTTGTAAATAGTCTCCCGTTCTTGATCCTTCGTTCGCACAAGAATATTTTTAGTGGAGAAATAAAGTATCAAAATAAAATGTTGCCCCACTTCTGTGTTACCAGTCATGTGTCATACACGAAACAAAGAGTTGGTCTAATAATCTAATACGTGCGCTCTAAGCTCAACTTTTACATCCCTTCAAGAATGAAAAATGCTACATTTCAAACTGCAGCAACCGTCGAGTCTTTCAATAATGAACTCCACTGCTTACCTGATAAATTAAAATAAGTTCATGCATTTTAATAACCTTAGATACTGGCCGCAGTGAACTATTTCTTGTTAATCTTGAAATATGGGTAAGCTTGCCATGACAAGCCTTGTTGCCCATTCTTATGGGGAGAGCCGCAAGGGGGCGCCGAGCTGCGCAGTACTGCTTGCATCGCGCTCTGCGTTTCGATGTGTTTTTTGGTAGGCTAGTGCTTCCACCCACGGTACCGAGATACCAGTCGACTCGTGAGGAACACGGGTGTGCAAGGAACACGGAACAAGGAACACGGGTGTGCTACCGACGTGGCCCTCGGTGAAGCTCGTGAAGCCCAGCGATCCTACAAATCCGGACTACGGGGCAGCGTCGATAACCCCGACGCCAGCTCAGCGCAGCAGCCGGTGCTGCTCCGACGCGTGAGGAACGCGAACGGCAGCAACCGTTCTGCCTGGGCGTGGCTTCGAGAATGCTTAGCGAACTTCAGACGACGACGACAATGCAAGGCGAGACAACACCAGCAGAGAACATGGATGTAACAAATGTAGACAGAACAGAAGACGGAATAACAGGTTCCAGTCGCCACAACGCCGGGGAACGCCAGCGGACGGACGACGACTGGCAATCCTGACACTACGGCAACAGAAGCAGCAGGCCCGAGAGCGCAAGCGAGAAACGGACTCAACGGACAGCACTAACCCGGCGAAACTAAGGAAATGACGAAGAGGCATACCCAAACTTTCTCCTCTTCCTAAGGATGACTTCAAGATAGTTATCCTACCACACCAGGGACTGCCTTTGAAGACTATCAGCACGCCGGCCCTCGCCGAAGCGATCGTCATGGCCTGCGACTACCAAATAAGAGGTGAGCAATTTTTGCTCCGTATAAAGCCCGGCTCCAATATCGCTATACTTTCGACATCCAGTCAGGAGGTCGCGGAGCAGGCACGCCGAGTCCACTCCCTCACTATCAACGGACGTTCGCATGACGTTAACGTATAGGCTGCCACCGGAGAGGAAGCTATCCGAATAGTTATACACGGACTTCCACCCCGAACGCCACCGGAGACCATCATAGCAAATATACGTATACGGACTCAAGGCGTGGAACTTATCCAAGCAAGAATGATCGGAGAAACAAAGAGTGCCGCCCTTACTTTTTGCGGCCCGTCACTACCTCGGGTGGTGTACTACAACGGAGGCGAACTCCTGTGTCATCCTTACCATGCTACTGTTCAGGTGTGCAAAACATGCCATGGAAAAGGGCATCGGACAGACGTCTGTCCACAGCCCGATCTGCGAGTGTGCCGTACTTGTGGACTCAGAAACCCAGTGGACGGACACCCGTGTGAGCCAAAGTGTGCCTCGTGTGAGGGTGCCCACGTCACCGGGGACCGCAGCTGCCAACGACGCCTCAAGCAACCGAAAAAACCTCACGTCAGAAAGAGCACTGACAAGCGCAATGAAGGGCTGAAAAAACCTCGCTGGTTCGCCTCAGAGGATGAGGAATCGGACTACACAAACGGCCATAGAAGCGACCAACGCGACCGACAGGGAAGGATGAGATCGCCATCTTCACACCGACTGGACGCTCGGTCCAGATCAGCGTCACCTCACCGGAGCAGATCCCACTCTCGAGCACGAGAGCGCGTTCAGGCAGAAGCAAGGCAGACGCAACGAGCATCCAGAGAAGCACCAAAGGCGGCCTCCGTTCTGACAAATCCACAGGTAAGCTGGGCAGCGGTCGCGTCCTCCACAACCACACCTATCACACAAAACGAGGAATACAAGAAAATAGTTGCCGAAAACAGACAACTTGAGGCAAGCTTGGATAGCATAAAAAATGAACTCGAAGTACCTAAACGACAAATGGTAAGCATGATGACGCACGGAGGAACCCATAAGACAAACGCAGCCGCACAACTGTCCAACACACAGACCAACCCAACACAGACCAAACCACTATCACAAACGCAGCCTATAGCACAGATGCCTACACCCACCACTCATCTGAAAGGGAAACTAGACAATATGTGCGCACAAATGCAATTATTTTTTGCAGAGCTTCACAATCTTAAGCGGTACGTCGAAGACTCGCTTAAAGGAGTAAAAAAAAAAAACGCGAAAACGTCGTAGCAGCCTTGGCCCGGAAAACCGAGATCCAAAGGTCACCGTAACCACAGACACAGAACATTTCGAGAGCCCATACTCTGGCTAACTGAGCACCTACACACCAAGAGAATCTCGTAATTTGGCAGTGGAACTGCAGATCACTACATAACAAACATGGTGCACTTACACAATATATCAAGGCGGCGCTCGTCCCACCTGACATTATTTGTCTTCAGGAAGTGGGGAAAAGGCGCATACCTATTGGGGGCTACCGTTTTTACAGCGATTCGAGCTACCCTGAAGTGGCAGCATTGGCCCGCAAGGACCTGACAATCGCTGTCGGCATAGAACCTGGCGTAGAAATCCACCACCAAATACTCACCATTTGGCCAGTCAAGAAGGGTCGTCCCAAGTACCGGATAACCAATGTATATAGCCCCCCTAGGGATAAGAGGGCCGATTTTTCATTAATTTTAAGTTACGTATCTACGTTGCTCTCAACGAAAGACCGACTAATCTTTCTCGGAGACTTTAACGCTTCGCACTCCGCATGGGGTTATCAACGCGACACCGCCAAGGGCTCCAATCTACTACGAGAAACTCAATCCCACGAACTTCTACTGATTACGCAGCCAGGCACTCATACGAGGATAGGAAACAGCGTTGCCCGGGACACCACGCCGGACCTTACGTTTGTCAACAATGAGACGGGGGTCACCTGGTGTAACCTGGACGAAACGCTAGGTAGTGATCACTATCTATTGTGTGTCAATGTTAACACAGCTAAAGTTGGACAGCCTTTAGGGGTGGCCAGGCTCACTGATTGGAAAAGGTATAGAGAATGACACCAGGCTGCTTCCTCATTTCCAGCCATGGCCGCAGGTTGGACAGCTTTCCTCAAGGAGGCCCATGCTGCCACCACGAGAAAGATCATGACCACAACGGAAGCACCAGCAGTAGACAGCCATCTCGCCTACCCCTGGGAGGCCCACAGAAGCCTCACCAAACGCTGGAAGCGGCAGCGGCGTAATCGCAAACTTAGGCGCCGAATAGCCCTGCTGGCAAACGAAGCTAACACCTATGTGAAGGAGCTGAATAATCAAAATTGGCGCAGCTTCTGCGACTCTCTCAGAGGCACCCTCAGCACCAAGAAGACGTGGGCCATTCTTCGGTGCTTGTTAGACCCAACGAGCACGCGCACCGAGACGTCTAACGTCATGCGACGGCTCTTAGGAGAATACAAGGGCTCAGAACAAGAACTACTCGAGCACCCAAAACGCGCCTACACCGGCGCTGCCCAGACATCTTCAAGCGTTATGAGAGAATACCAAGGGCAGGATCGCTCGAGCTTGGCGCCCCCATCGCCTTCTCAGAGCTCTACGCAGCAGCACAAACCTTCAAGAAGAACACAGTTCCTGGACCCGACCAAATCACCAACGCAATGCTGCGCAACCTTAGTGACGTAGCCCTACAGCACTTAGTCGACTTCACCAATGAACAGGTCTGGCGACTGGATGGAAGACTACCGCGAGAATGGAAGGAGGCAGACATCGTGCTTATACCAAAACCGGGCAAGCCGCGCGAGCTCAACCATCTAAGGCCCATATCGCTCACGACTTGCATGGGCAAGCTCTTTGAACGAGTAATTCTTACCGGACTCGAAGTCCACATCCAACGCAACTCACTCTTCCCTGAATCCATGTTCGGTTTCCGCAGGAGAATCTGTGCACAGGACGTTTTTTCTTCTATTAAGAGATGAGGTCCTCGATCGTCCTCCGGGCAGTATGGACAGAATCCTGCTAGCACTCGACGTCCATAAGGCATTTGATAACATCTCACACAACAAAATACTAGACGGACTACGAGATGTCCGGTGTGGAGCAAGAGTATTTCATTACGTTCAAGACTTCCTGAGCAGCCGCTCCGCGAAAATAGGACTAGGTTCAGCACGTTCTGCCCTGTATCGCCTACCAGATAAGGGCACCCCTGAAGGATCCATATTGTCACCACTTCTTTTTAACATTGGCTTACGTAGAATGGCCCTGGACTTAGAGAAGAACCGAAACTTTGGCTGCGCCATATATGCAGACGACATCACACTCTGGGCCTGCAAAGGGTCCTACGGAAACCAACAAGACACGCTTCAACAGGCCATCAGCACCATTGAAAACTATATGAGGCGAGCAGGCATGAGGTGCGCTCCAGCGAAATCGGAGTATATTCATATTAGACCTAGACATACCCTAGCAACCAGGGCTCCAGATCTGTAGCTCACCTTAGAGGCAGAGCCCATCAAGAGGGCATCCCACCTGCGCGTACTGGGAATGTGCATTCAAGAAACGGGCAGCGTTAGCATAGCGCTCTCCAATCTTAGAAGCACTGTTCGGAGCGTAACTGGGCTTATTAGCAGAGTTGCACGCAGCCGAAGCCGAGAAGGCATGACCGAAGCAGACACCATGCAACTAGTAAACGCCTTCGTCATTAGTCGTCTAACGTACGCTCTGCCTTTCCACACCACGTGGCGTAACGACATCGAACATGCGGATAAGCTCATAAGAATCGCCTGTAAAGCAGCACTCGGCCTGCCTGAAAGCACAAGCACGATCCGACTGAACGAATTTGGAATGATGAACACTTTCGAGCAATATGCAGCGGCCACTCTAATGACGCAGCGTGAACGGCTAAACACGACACCTCAGGGACGCTCGGTTTTACAAAGACTTCACTATCCCTCACACCACAATATTGTGGCGACGAAACAATCCTACTGCCATCTGAAATCTGAGAGCGGATCCACGTGGCGCTGATCCCCCGTCACATGCACCCAGTCCATCATGCGGCACGGAGACGCGCGCGGGCAGCCACCTTACTAAGGCGGCGAAGCGATCCGGATACTTACTTTACAGACGCGAGTTCGTATCACAAGAATACAGGCATCCTCAATACATTTGCAGCAGTCGTGACTAGCCAAGGACGAACAACCGTAGCAGCATCTATACACAGGAAATCGGTTGCAACGGCCGAAGCTGTGACCATAGCCCTGGCTATACGCGCCGCGGAAGCTAAGGGCCAATCGGCCTACGTGCTGACAGACTCGCAGGACGCCTGCCGCCTCTTCCTTGGGGGGGCTTTACCGGGCTGCGTCTTCCGCATCCTAGGAACGGAACTCACCCTGGATCATTGCGTGACCTGGTGCCCGGCGCACACAGGGATAACGGGGAACGAACGGGCGGACCGCTTGGCTCGAGGCATGACAGGCCGAGCCGTGGGCCACACCGCCCGAGAGAACACCTCGACACCCGGTGCGCCAAGAGAAATCCTCGAAAACAACGGCTAAGTAGGCGAACCAAAGCCCTTCCTCACCCAGACCTAGACAGGAGGCAAGCACGGGACTGGCGCCGCCTGCAAACAAACACTTACCCACATTTATACAGGCTACACAAAATGTACCCAGACAAATACAGCAACACATGCCCGTGGTGCGAAGGAACACCGACATTGGAACACATAACATTCCAGTGCGCGTTACGTCCGGCGGCTGCCACCTCGCCGCTGCTAGACAACACTCTACATAACTGGTCGTGGGAGGCGCGACTCGCGGAAGTGGAATTGGGAAGCCAACTGGCGACCCTTGACCAGGCCCGGCGAGCCGCTGTAACCAGTGGGGCCCTGGAGGAGGGGCTCCACCCACCATAACCGAACAGCCTCTATTACAATAAACGTTTACACTCTACCCCCCCCCCCCATTCTTATGGGCACATCCAGTAATATCCATTGAAGTGGAGCACCATATTGGCTTTTGCGTAGCAATATTTTCATCTCTACTAAGCATCGTGTTTGCAAATCATCATCCTCAAATTATGGCTTGAGCATTGGCACAACCAGAGATGGTACGGGGGGCACCCTAGGCACGTGCTTAGGATGTATCACAAGTGGTGCTTGTGACACGACAGATTAATGACAGACTTCTGAAGTCTGACGACGACCAATATTCTATTTATTAGTAGGAGTACTGTAACATTGGCGCCGAGGGGGGATGAACTGTCGGTTATTATGCGAAGCATATTACTAGAGCTCAACCCAGCTCCTCAGGCGCGGCGGTGTCGCCTTCAATACTACGTGACACCGTGACGTCACGACAGAGGAGAAACGGGGCTCCAGCTCGCGCCGTCGCTCGCGGCGTCGCCTTCAAGGCTGACCACGTGACACCGTGACGTCACGACAGAGGAGAAACGGGGCTCCAACTCGCGCCGTCACTCGCGGCGTCGCGGCGGTATTGGCGGCGAGGAGTTACGGAGTAGCCCTCTATCGGAAACGCCTCACTGGCGCAGTATGAGGGATCACGCGGCGCGCTCCTCATAGGTTTTGCTGTCAGCGCTCAGTGAAAACACCACGCGCGAGCTCTTCCGAACATTTCTCTAAGTACTTTCAAACCGAGAGAAGTTTTTTACTGTCTAAATAATAATCTTGGGCAAACTGAAAGCGCACAATCGTTTACAGACGCTATCTCTTTACCGAATACGTAGAGTGAACGCCACTGCGCGCGGTCGCCACGATGGAGTCTCCCGAACCGGCTTCTTGCGTGAAAGGTACGTAAACGCTGAGAGCGAACTATGTGAAGTATGTTCTTATAGTGTTTGTATAGCTAAATGGAGCTTAATAGAATGAAGCCTCAATGCAGCGATCGCACAGATTCGCAGCGACCGACTGCGCGTCTGCATGCTTGTCCGCACACTATTTCGCTTTCGCCGCGTGCCCGTTTTCGCACCGTGCCATGAGCTTTAGGCCGCAGAATATGAGCGTTTGAGAGTATACAAGCAACCATTGTTGCATGGGCGCTACCAGAGCTGTTCAAAAAATAATTTCATTGTAGAGACTTCGACGCCTACGGGGTCTGATGTGCCGGCACGACGATTCAATATATTTTTTAACTTCTAAATTCTTTTACCTTTCAATATTATTTCTAGAGTTGCGTCGCACTGTATGTTTATTGGTGTTCTCAGCGTGCGATTTCCCCCTGCTCCTTTTTTGTAATCTAGTCCATTAATTCATAACACAAACATGACCATACGCCATGCTTTTTTTTTAATGTGCTTCTTACCGCTCCCTTTCCACTCCACTGAACTTGCCAGTATCTATAGCATGGACAAGTTTATAGACCAAACCGTCATGACATCAGACGGGCAGTGGACTCGGGCGAGCGTCTCAGTGCGCGTTTTCCGAACATGCAGACCCGGCGCCGTAGCAGAAATCTTCCTCGCTCTGTGCTTGCTGCATACCCGAGTTGCAGCCGATGGCTCTTTGCCGGTTTCATGTTTCGCGAGCCAAGCTTCACGCAGCTTCTTGTCCTGCGGCTACGTGTGAATAAGGCTAACACCAGCCTCCGTTACGTACGTCTGGCATTGCGGCACCGAGCAGTAGCCTACCATGTTGCGCGCCTTCAAAGGCAGCCACTACCTATTGTAGTGCTTTCAAGCGTTAGAAAGGAGACACTCGAAGCGGGAAAAAATCCCCACTAAATGAGGACCGTAGCGTACGAGAGCATTTAAACTCTCGTTTTCAGCTCGCTTCGGCGCTCCCGAAGCAGCCGACGCGGCCGCTATGTCCACGTGATCCCTCCTACACGTCACGCCGACGGTGGCGCCAGCTTTTCCAGTGGTGGAGCTCGAGGCCAATATTGACACGACTATATTTGGCAGAACCATAATTCAGCGGGTATGCGCCAGTGGGGACAACGCTGAAGTAGCGCGGGTTTTGAAGCAGGGGAAACGAAGAAGACGTTGTTGTTGTTCCCTTGGACGACTGATAAAGTGCGTTTCTTGGCGGTGCTGCTACGCATACTCGTCGATCCCACGTCGTTACACTGGTGGAGGTGCGGGGTATTCTTCATGCTTGGCACCCCTTCGCGGAGCCGACGATCGAGCCCGGAATCACCATCGCGCATCGAAACACCTGTCCACCGCTTCAGTCGTCGCCTGCTAGGCTTAGCGCCCGAGTCCAGTCCCCTGCAAGAAACTTCGAGAAATCGTTTGCCTCCTACAAATAACATGGCCACCGCAGCTCCATCGCAAGTAACACTACAGAATCCTATGGTCCCGGAGAGCTTTCATGGTGATGCCTTTGAAGACGTCCAAGATTGGCTAGACCAGTTCGAGCGCGTCGCCCAGTATAACCATAAGACCAGCTCGGCGGACAAACTCTCGAGTGTATATTTCTATTTGAAGGACAATGCTCGTACGTGGTACGTAAACCGGGAGAGGAGCTTTGCCACGTGGGACGACTTCCGCGCACAGCTGCTGGATACCTTTTCAAGCCTCGACAGGAGGGAAAACGCGCAGCGTCTCCTCGAAATCCGCGTTCAAAAGCCCAATGAGAGCGTTGCTATGTTCTCGGAAGACATGGCCCGTCTTTTCCGAAGGGCAGACCCAGACATGCCAGAGGAAAGAAAGCTGCGATATCTCCTGCGAGGAGTGAAGGAGCAACTGTTTGCTGGCCTTGTGAGAAATCCACCGACAACAGTGGCACAGTTCACAAAAGAAGCTACAGCCATTGAACGGGCCCTGCATCAACGATACCGCCAGCATGACATGGGCAACTCGACGGCGAACACTTCCGTACTGGCTGCGAGTAACGACATGTCTCTGCGTGAAGTTGTCCGAGAAGTGGTGCGAGAAGAGCTTCGGCAGCTCGGCTTTGTGGTTGCGCCTACGGAACCGACGCCAGCGTTATCTTTTGTTGCTGATGTTGTCCGGGAGGAAGTCCGGCAAGCTTTTTCAGCGCCAGACTGCGGCAACGTTCCGCGGCGCCTCACTTATGCGGAAGCTGTTCGCCGTCCACTCAACGCAACTTCAACGCCGTTGACACCGATAACTACAACACCACCTACGCCACAAGTAGAGCCGACATCGTCACCCTCGTCGACTCTACCGACCCCGCCGATCATGCCAGCACAAACAACGCCGTATTTTGGACATGCGCACGCCACTCCATGGCTCCATGGAGAGTTACCGCCGAACTACCAGCGTCGGAAAACCGATTTGTGGCGCACCGTCGATCGTCGACCAGTGTGCTACCATTGTGGTGAAGCTGGACATGTCTATAGAGTTTGCCGCAAATGGAATAACTATCGCGCCGCTCAACACCCAAGCTTTCCTGCCAACTATGCTTACTCTCCGTGCGACGGTCGACGCGCTTACAACGACGCCCCTGTGAACAGTCAGCCACCAAATACGACGACGCCCCGACCACGTTCTCCTTCTCCATCTCCGGCGCGCTACAGTTCGCCGACTCGTCGCTGTTTTGCCGACGTCACTAGGGGCAGGTCGCCTAGCCCTCGACGGGGAAACTAGCCGCTGCGACCTCCGGGGGTGAGGTTGCCAATACTCTAACTGCTCCACATCCCCCGTTATCGACGAACGACGACGTGAAGACTACATTGACGAAAAAGACGCCCAGCACAACGACGAATACGACGAATGGAAGTACGAAAGACGTAACTGACATCGTCAGCGCCGAGCTCATCGTTTACATTGACGGCCACGAAATAGCTGCTCTGGTTGACACTGGCTCCCATTTTTCTATCCTTAGCTTACAGGTCGCTGACAAACTGAGGAAGGTGAAGACACCATGGCACGGGCCCAACATAAGAACCGCCGGAGGTCAGTTGATGACACCTGTCGGGAAATGCACGGCCCGACTCTTAATCGCCGGTTCAACCTTCGTCGTCACCCTCGTCATCCTTACTGAGTGTTGTAAAGAACTTATACTGGGCATGGATTTCCTACGGGAGTACGGCGCCGTGATTAACATCCGTGACAGAAGCGTCACATTTGCCACGAGTTCGGATAATGTCACCGATGAGAAGCCACAACAACCTCGCTTACGTATTGCCGCGGACGACGTCATACTTTTGCCGCGGAGTTGCTCTCTCGTACAGGTGCGCTGTGACAGCCTGCAAAGTGGGACTGGAGTAGCTGAATACATCAGTGCGCTAGCACTGAATTGCGGTGTGTCCATTGCCAGAGCCCTTATCAATGTAATCGACGGAAGCGCCGAACTCTTGCTGACAAATTTTAGTAGAGAGCGCCGACACATCGTTAGAGGCACTGCTGTCGCCTATTTCGACGAAGTGACAGAAATACAAGACTGCCACTTAGCACAGGAGTCGGCCTCTACAATCCACACAGCTGCACCTATTGTAGACGTTAATCCGACGTTAACGGCCGTTGAGCGGAACCGTCTGTTTGAGCTCATCAAGCAGTACCAGGGCTGTTTCTCCTCTGCGTCAAGAGTTGGTCAAACGCCACTTACCAAACACCGCATCATTACTGATGTCGACGCCAGACCCATCCGACAAAACCCTTATCGTGTGGCCCCAAAGGAACGCGAAGCAATACAAAAACAAGTGAAGACGATGCTAGAAGATGGCGTTATTCGACCATCTAATAGTCCGTGGGCATCACCTGTGGTTTTAGTGAAGAAGAAGGACGGTAGCCTGCGCTTCTGCGTCGACTATCGGAAGCTCAATCAGGTCACAAAGAAGGACGTTTATCCACTGCCACGTATTGATGATTCCTTGGATAGGTTGCGAAACTCGTGCTACTTTTCCTCAATGGACTTGAAAAGCGGTTATTGGCAGATCGAAGTGGATGAGAGAGACCGTGAGAAAACAGCCTTTGTGACGCCTGATGGACTTTATGAATTTCAGGTACTTCCTTTCGGTTTGTGTTCGGCGCCAGCAACATTTCAGCGTCTAATGGACACTGTGCTCTCCGGACTCAAATGGCAAACATGCCTGGTGTACTTGGATGACGTGATTGTCTTTTCCGCAACGTTCGACGAACACTTACGAAGGCTGAAAACTGTTTTTGAAGCGATACGCTCTGCCGGTCTTACTTTGAAGCCTGAGAAGTGCCATTTTGCTTTTCATGAGCTTCAGTTCCTCGGTCACGTCGTCAGTAGCCAAGGAGTCCGACCTGATCCGGATAAAATTGCCGCCGTCGCTCATTTCCCGATTCCATCAGACAAAAAAGCCGTGCGACGTTTTCTGGGACTCTGTGCATATTACCGGCGATTTATTGCGAATTTCTCGCGTATCGCATGGCCGTTAACACAGCTCACCCGCGAAGATATGCCTTTTACTTGGGGCGAAGACCAGGAGCGGGCATTCCACGAGCTCCGGCAACGCATGCAATCGCCTCCCGTATTAGCACACTTCGATGAGGAAGCCCCGACGATATTGCATACAGACGCTAGCAATGTCGGTCTAGGGGCGGTGCTAGTACAATGGCAGGGCGACAGCGAAAAAGTGATTGCTTACGCCAGTAGGACAATATCCCGAGCCGAAGCTAACTACTCCACCACTGAAAAAGAATGCCTCGCAATGGTATGGGCAGTTCTGAAATTTCGTCCGTATTTGTATGGTCGGTCTTTCACCGTCGTAAGTGACCACCATTCCCTCTGCTGGCTCATTAATTTGAAAGATCCTTCCGGCCGGCTCGCACGCTGGAGTCTTCGACTCCAAGAGTTCGACTTTGTTGTTACATACAAGTCGGGAAAACGGCACGCAGACGCCGACTGCCTTTCTCGGTCTCCTGTTGAGCCGGCAGCACAAGACGATGACGACACCGTTTTTCTGGGACTCGTGGATACTGCCGATCTTTCACGCCAGCAACGGGATGACATTGAATTGCTGCCGCTTATTGATTACCTCGAAGGACGAACCAACAGCGTGCCGAGGCTCTTTGCAAGAGGGGTGGCATCATACTGCTTGCGTCGCAACGTCCTCTACAAGAAGAACTTCTCGCCTAGTGGCAGCAACTACTTACTTGTTGTTCCATCACCGCTTCGACGTGAAATCTTACACGCCTGCCACAACGAGCCGACTGCTGGGCACTTGGGCTATACTCGCACATTGGCACGGATTCGGCAGAATTACTACTGGCCGAGACTTACTGCGGGCGTTAAACGTTACGTTCAGACATGTCTGGATTGCCAACGTCGTAAACCGCCATCCGTCAAACCAGCCGGCTTACTGCACCCTGTTGACGTACCAGCCACACCATTTGCGCAAGTAGGCATGGACTTTCTGGGCCCCTTCCCTACGTCTACTACTGGTAATAGGTGGATAATCGTTGCCACGGATTATCTCACTAGATATGCCGAGACAAGTGCCCTGCAACGGGCAACAGCAGATGAAGCGGCACGATTTTTTCTGGAATCCATCGTTTTAAGGCATGGCGCTCCCGCCGTAGTCGTCACCGACAGAGGTACTGCGTTCATGGCCCAGTTTTTAGATATCGTTCTACGTCTAAGTGGTACCGCCCACCGGAAGACAACAGCGTATCACCCCCAAACGAATGGACTGACAGAACGACTCAATAGGACATTGGCTGATATGATAAGCATGTACGTAGATGTAGAGCATAGGAACTGGGACGAGGTTTTACCTTATGTCACCTTCGCGTACAATACGGCTCGTCAAGAGACCACTCGCAAGACGCCCTTCAGTCTCGTATACGGCCGTGAGGTTACAACAACATTAGATGCAATGCTCCCTCATGAATTTGACGACAACGAGACGGGTGCTGAAGAGATAATACACCGAGCAGAGGCAGCTAGGCAGCTTGCGCGTCTGCGAATCCACGAGCAACAGGACATTGACGCCCGACGCTACAATCTTCGGCACAAAGCCGTAACATACAACATCGGCGACAAAGTGTGGGTGTGGACACCTATTCGACAGCGTGGGCTCTCTGAAAAGCTCCTACGCAAATACTTCGGGCCCTACATAGTTCTCCGACGCATCAGTGACGTCAACTACGAAGTCGTTCCAGACAGCTCGCACTGTTCAAAGCGCCGACGGCATTTACCCGAGGTGGTTCACGTGCTGCGTATGAAGCCGTACTATGAGGACTGCCAAGACTGCGCAGTTCTTTACCGCTGCTTTCCAAGCGTCTATCATCGGGACGATGATCTTTTCTAAAGGGGGAGCAAGTGACACGACTATATTTGGCAGAACCATAATTCAGCGGGTATGCGCCAGTGGGGACAACGCTGAAGTAGCGCGGGTTTTGAAGCAGGGGAAACGAAGAAGACGTTGTTGTTGTTCCCTTGGACGACTGATAAAGTGCGTTTCTTGGCGGTGCTGCTACGCATACTCGTCGATCCCACGTCGTTACAATATAAGCAGCTGCGCTTGCCTCTGCAAGACACTCACGAGGTGAGATGCCTCCTGGAGACAGAGCTGCTCGTTGGAATGAGAAGCGAAGGTTGCGGCGTGCTACAGAGACTGTTTCTAGGTGGCTTTGCTACGGCGCAGCGACTACGCGCCCCGCATCGGACGCGGTGAGCGTCGAGCAACGCAGCGTTCGGCGCGACAACGAAATGTGCGCCTGAGCAAGCGCCGCACGCCTGAGCCGACGCCGACGACACCGGCTTTTTTGCGACACGAGCTCCTTTACGCTGTCGCATTAAAATAAAAGCTAGTATGCTTCGCATCCTGGGCTTAACCTTAGCTAAGCCACAGCCAGTTTTTTTTGTTTTTTCTCTAAATGTAAAAATTGAAATTAGCGTAGCGGTTCACTATTGCAGTCACTTAGATGTATCGCATGCATTTCAATAGAAAAACTAAGAGGTAAGACTTTCTTTCAGTGAAGTGAACGTATTTCTTAAGTGTCTTGATATTTTTACACCATGTCCTCGTGTTGACTTTTGCACACGATATTTCTGAAGTATTCGCTTTATATAACGCAAAAAGGCAGCTGCAAGGACACAAGGATGTGAACGAGCCAGCCCAGCACGACCCCACGTGGTGCAGAGGAACACACTCCAAAGAATCAATATACATTACCATGCAATTTGGATGAGAATGCTAGAATGTGGGTATATTGTGTGTGCCATTATACTAAATGTCACCAAAACTTTAAAACTACAGTATGTTACACCAAGGTGAAAACTCTCACTCACTCTAGGCAGTCATCTTAACGTGGTATTTCTTGTCATGTCTCTGATCAGAAAGTTAAGAATAAGTATGCTCGCTGGAGACAAACACATAGTAGCAAGTGTGATTTATTTATTTATTTAAAATACCTTACAGGCCCATTTAAGGGCATTGGGTAAGGGGGGACACAAAGTAAGTGTTTCAATAGGAGTAAATAATATAAACATCAATACAGGCTTTCACAAGATAAGTAAAGCAGTACAGGAGTAGTGATTGAAAAGTGAGTGATTGAAAAGTTAGAAATGTGTTTTAAAGAAAGGCTGATTAGTTTTGTGAGATGCGACCACTTTTTGCCTTGCCGCTTAACATAGATATCCATGGGTAAAAATAGTGGAGCATTACAGATTTGCTTAGTTACATAATGCATACTTACAATGTCCATGGTGCCTGTGTTCACTATAAAAATCTGCACTCATGCTTGGTTAGCTGCTGACAATTTACCAGCACATAAATGCAGGGGTGCAAATACCAACCACAGCCCTTCTGCATTTTAAACGCTGACATGAAGCAGGCAGATTTTCATGCCTCCCTTCCTTGTCTATTTTTGCACCTAATTTTAGAAATATTGGTTACTCTTAGGTGCCGCAATGAGGAAGGAGTGGGGCAGAGTACCCCAGGTTTAAGAAGTTATTATCGTTTTCGTGCATGCTCACGAAACCAGTTAGTTTGAGCGGCTGGCGGCTCCTGAAGTGGGAGCAAAGGGCAAGGCCTATGTACACCATGGTGCGCACCTTACGTAATAATTAGAAGCCACAGAGTCGCTTGAAATTGAAACATTCATTAGGCACATGTAATATTGAGGTTTCTTCTTTGGTGACAGTCATATGAGTGCTTCTGGAAGGTATTTGAGATTTTGATTAGGGTGACTCAGTCTACTTTCCAACCAACTATGCTTTGGAAGCAGGTATGTGTGCAATGCAAAGAACAGAGCATTTGCATGGAACACTTGTTCATTAATTGGTGGATCTGAAGATGTGTTCATCAAGCATAAGTCCCTCTGTTTGATAGATTCTGCATACGTAATTTTTATAATGCAAAAGAAAAAGTATTTTTGCACATAGTAAATTTCTAGTGAGGCATTGTATGCGTCTTCCCAGACACATATATACTTGTTTTCAGACTAGCATTCTGTGAAGCACAATAATTTCCCTTACTTTAGCGTACCTTAACCACTTCAGTAGAAAAAAAGCTTTAGTTTCAGGTTCTTGGTTAAATGTGCAAGGATATGCATAGCCGCATGCAAAATCCATGTGCATGGAAGGGATATGTAAAACAGGATGATGCCTTTCCAAATGTATGATTTCCTTCTATTGTCTTTTTCATGCACTGTCCTGCATGGACCTATGCTTACGTCACCATTGACGCATCATATTCATCCCACCTAATTTTTGGTTCACATCTCAAGCAGTGCTATACTTCAGTTTGATTAAATTTTCCACTATTAAGAATAATTGATTACGTAAATGTGCAACGTGCTTCTCAGAAGTATAGCGTTCATACCCTAATGTAGAATGAAAAGCAATCATATATGACAAGAAAAATGATGCACAAGATTTTAATGTGAATGCTCCTTGCATTTTTAAACTCATTTGCTACACACTAGATAATATTGGGAAATTTTATGTATTTATGAGAAAGTGTAATCGATAGGAAACAGCTTTCGTTGGGACTCAAACCGAATAGGATATATGATACGCCTCTGTACCGCTTTGAGACCGGGCGGGATATTGCTGCACCACGACAAGAATGCTTAGAACCAATGGGGTGCAGCTCATACATGAATAACTTTATGTGAAATATAACCAAAGTTAGACCTGTTGCCTCACATGAGAATATGCGACACATTTCTAAGTGTACTGTACTTTTATTCAGGAACATTCATACGTTGTAGTGGACGTTATCAAATGAGCTGCTGTCTTAGAATATGGTACAAAAAAGTTTCTTGCAAAATATAACTATGCTACCAACCCCATGCTTCGCATCTTATCTGGTAACCTCTGCCACATATGGGCATGCGTTTTCTGCTGGAAGTGCGCTTGCTCGCCAGTAATGTGGTGCATATTTCTGTGAGATCATAGTGCCAATACTTTGCGAGTTTGCGCACATTTATTCTATGTTTAATTTTGCACTGGAAACTTTATTTTTGAAAAGATGGAGACAATTGATAACAAAGCATATTTCTACACTGGTAAGGGAATAGATCAACTTAGGGCAGGTAGTGACCGCGGATCCGGATCATGGGTCCCAACAAGTCCATCCCGTACTGCTGAAATGGTCGGCAGGTAGGCTCGATCAGCTGTAGTAATCCCGCTAGCCTTGTCTGCGGTGTCTTGCACCCCTGACAGTCCCGGCATGTCTTGACGTAACGGGCGACGTCGGCGGTCAGGCGCGGCCAGTAATACTTTTCTTGTATCCTCGATAGCATTCGGCAGTATCCGAGGTGCCCAGTGGTCGGTTCGTTATGTAGGGCGTGCGGTACTGCTGGACGCCGCGCTGAGGGAACTACAAGGAGGTAGTCGGCGTGCACTGGTGAGAAGTTCTTTATGAGTAGGTTGTCTTGAAGCGAGAACGAAGACAATCCTCATTTAAATGCCCTAGGGACAACGTCGGTATGCCTTTCCAAATACTCGATAAGGATTTTTCGCTCCGGGTATGCTTGTTGCTGTTCAGCGAAGTCTTCCGCGCTCATTATTCCGAGGAAGGCGTCGTCATCCTCGTAACCTTGCGGCGGCGGGTCAACCGGGGCGCGTGAAATGCAATTCGCATCAGGCTGATTTCGTCCGGACTTGTAAGTTACAGTGATGTCATATTCTTGTAGTCGTAAGCACAACCGCGCCAGCCATCCTGAAGGATCCTTTAAATTCACTAGCGAACACAACGCGTCATGGTCGCTGACGACTTTGAATGGCCCGTCATATAGCGAAGGGCGAAATTTTGCTTTAGGTCAAACGACGGTGACTCATTTCCATTCGGTCGTAGAATAACTACCTTCCACTTTTGACAGCGACCGGCTAGTGTAAGCTATCACCCGTTCAAATCCGTCTTTCCTCCGGACCACAGTGTCGGAATAGTTTTGATACCTATCCTTACACCGCACTCTTGACAAGGACGGCACCGAGGCCTAAGCTACTGGCATCAGTGTGGATTTCGGTATCGGTGTCCTTCTCGAAGGGCGCAAGTACCGGCGGCGACTGCATGCATCGCTTGAGTGATTGAATTGCGTTGACCTGCGGCATTTCCCACTTGAACTCGACATACCATTTAGTTAGATGTGTCAGCGGCACAGCGATGCGTGAAAAATGTTTGACAAAGGCCTGACAGTACTTACAGTAGGCACACAGCTCAAGGAATCTACGCATTGCCTCCTTTTCGGCAGGCTGAGGGAACTTAGCCGTGGCAGCTGTCTTCCGGGGGCCAGCGCGGACTGCATATTTGCTGATGACGTGGCCTAGGAACAGAAGGTCACTGCAAGCGGAGCGGCACCTTTCCGGGTTCAGAGGGAACCATGATGACTTGATGGCCTCTGGTACAGTCGCAAACCGTCTAAGGTGATCGTCGTCGAAACTTCCACGGAAGACGACGACGTCATTAAACAAGAGAGGGCTGCCACTTCAATCCTGCTAAAACCGTGTCCTTCACGCGCTGGAACGTTGCAGGTGCCGATCACAGTCCAAATAGCATAACCCTGAACTCATAGAGGCCGTCTGGCGTGATGAAGCTGCTCTTTTCGTGATCTTCCTCGTCGACTTCTATTTGCCAGTAGCCAGACTTGAGGTCAATTGACGAGAAGTATCTAACGTTGGAGAGCCGATCCAACACCTCGTCTATCAGTGGGAGGGGGCATACGTCCTTCGTTATTTTCTTTCGTTGACGATAATCGAAGCAGAAATGTAGGGTTCCGCTTTTTTTCTTTACCAAGGCTACAGGAGATGCCCACGGCTTTTCAACAGCTGGATGATGTCGTAGTGTAGCATTTCATTGACTTGTTGCCTATTAGCTTCACGTTCTCGCGTTGAAACTCGATAAGGACTCTGGCGGAGTGGTCGAGCGCACTCTTCAGTTATTATGCGATGCTATGGCACTGGTGTTTGTCGAATTCTCGATGACGTCGGAAAGTAGTATTCGAGCAGCAACAGCTCAGAAGACGTCTTAGCTGTTTGCTGTTTACTGATGGGGAGACTTGGATTCATGTAGAAGTCTGGTTTGAGATGCGGCAGAGAACAAAAGGAGAAAGGCATTGCTGCTTCCCACAGTTTCTTCGATATACGCGATCGTAGTGCCTTTGTTTATGTGCGTGATCTCCTGGCTCAAGTTTGTCAGCATCACTTTCGTTTTCCCTCCTTGCTGTCGAGCGATCCCTTTTGTGACGCGAATTTCACGGCCGAGCAGTAGACCTTGGTCACCCTCGACGACGCCTTCTACGTGTGCGGGTATTCCGCTGCCGACAGAAAGCACAATGCTGGACTGAGGCGAAATGCTGACTTGGTTCTCAGGTACACTCAAGGCACGCTGACTGGAAGGCCTCTCCGTAAGTATCGCTTGATCTGTGGACAGCGTTATCGACTTGGACCTCAGGTTGATGACGGCGCCGCGTTGATTCAGGGAGTCCATTCCAAGAATCACATCTCGCGAGCGCTGTTGGAGGACAACGAGCGTTGCAGGGTAGGTCCGGTCACGAACTGTAATTGTTTCCGTGCAGATTCCCATCGGCGTTATGCAGTGTATTCCGGCTGTGCCAATTTGAGGGCCGTCCCATGCAGTCTTGACTTTCTTCAGCTTGGCAGCGAATAATCCGCTGATCACGGAGTAGTCGGCTCCTGTGTCCACTAATGTGGTGACTACGTGGCGGCAGAGAAGCACGTCGAGGTCGGATGTTCTTTGTCTTAATTGAGTTGCAATTAGGTCTTTGCTTCGGATCACAGCTGCATGATTGCTGACGTGCGGCTGGGACGTCGCGTCGTCAGGTCTTTGGTTGGTGAATTCTTTGTATTCTGTGCATCGTCGGGATGGCGGCGTGTCGTTGTTGTGTAGTCGAGATAGCCTCTTTGGTGTCTGCGTAGCCAGCGGATTATCTTCGTCAGTTTGATGAACAGCAACCGCAACTCCGTCGGTTGCTGCCTTAGTTTTCCGGGTATGGGCTGACGGACCGGCCCCGGGATGAGACTGTCTGGACGCGCTGCGGCGACAAATAGTGGCCGGGTGACGGCGAAAGGGACTGTCACCGAGGGCTCCACTGAGTAGCGGCGAGGTAGTCGGTAATATCACAAGGCCGCTCTCCTTTGTGAGGGTGTGGTGTGTTGACGGCGAACCTTTCCAGTCCTATCTCGTGGTAAGAACGTCGGCGGTAGATGTATCCGGCTTCTCCGTAGTGATAGCCGAGCGGACGGTGGTAGGGGGCGCACCAAATGTCCGTCATCTTCGCGTGGCTGCGCTGGGCAACGGGTGGGCGTGCTGCGTCGGACGGGTGAGCGGCGCCAGTGGACGACTGAATTATGGCGTTACAGGACCCTGGCGCGGTCGCGGAGGCAGACCATGACGGCGAGCGACGGTGGCGTAGTCATCGCTTTTCGCTGGGGCTGCGGTGATTGTGGTCGTACCTCAGGAACTCCAAGCGATCGCTGAACCTCTTTTTGATTATGTCGGCGATTGAGGCCACTCGAGGCTGCGACCTTCGAAAGAGCTTGTGCAGTTCCTCATGGACAACCGCTCTGATGGCCTCCCGCAGGTCATCGCTGCCGAGTGCTTGAACGTCGGTGTGGATTGTGGTCAGCGGTCGGCGATTATATTGCCTTGTCTGCTTATTAAGCGTCTTCTCAATAGTTGAGGCCTCGGCAATAAATTCGGAAACAGTCTTAGGCGTGTCCGCAAGAGTCCGCAAGAACCTGGGGGGTTCTTGCGGACATTGGTGTTGTTTGTCGCGTTCGGGCTTGGATAACGGCTTTGTGGGTGCATGAACTCAAAGCACCTCCACCAGATGTCGCGTAGTGGTGACGGCAAAGAACACAGTATCAATACTGTAAATGACGAGACTAACTTTTATTGGGCGAACCTGCGCTCTTAAAGCAGGCTACACTTAAGGCACAGCGGCAGCGGCGAATAGAGTTGGGGACCACCGAAATCTGGTCTGCAGTCAAGCGCATCTGCTTTTATACATGGGCCATCGAATCTTCCAGAGTAATCACTGGTGCCCTAATGTCTTGGAGAGAGTTCTGCACAATTATCCTCGCACATGCTATCTGATTACATAAGCTTCAGTGACAACCGACAGCTGCAAGAACCGTCGATGACATTCGAGAAACTACCGAAAAATTCGGGCGCGTCCCGCACTGAGCGATAAGATTTTTCAAAGGGTAAAAAGCGGTCACTCGAAAAGATTTAGAAGTACACGTGTCAATATAAGGATGCTTCGAGCAGCAACAGCTCAGAAGCACTGGTACTTGGGAATGATTAGCGATGACCATTTGATTCCCTCTTGGACGATACTTGGCCTTGTTAATTTGGCACTGGTGACAAGTTCTTGATATCTTCCTTCATATTTTTCCAGATGAATCGACTTTTTATCTTCCAATAAGTTTTCCAGAATCCATCGTGCATCAAGGTCCAGGTTCGTCCCCGAACTCGCTTGGCAATCGCTCGGTAACGTATAAAGTACGAGTTAAAATACACTCATTTATTTACAGGTATCCATTTGATCACTTCTCTCTCTTCCTCCCCTCCTACTGTTCTTGTCTCTTCTGTCTTCTTCTTCTTCGCCGGAACATCACATGCTACACACCTGTACGCATTACAACACAGTTCCTTGTGTCAAAAGTTTGATTGTGGGTACCAGTTACTGCCCCAATAGAATGATATACCATTATCTTAAAAGTAATCGATTATAACGTTTCTTCCCTCCTTCATATATTAACATTGCACAAATACAGTAAATAAAACGAAGCTGTGTGGTTTTTTCATGCGTCTACTGCAGTCTTTCACGCGTTAGTTTACATGGACTAAAAATAGGATTTCGAAATTTTCTTCGACAACACTTTCTCGTGTTCTTGTGAGGACATATCAGCCGATACTGAAAACTTGTCCATTGTGCCAGCTGCTTAGAAGGCCTATGCTGTTTTCTACTAACAGCTTGCGCAGGAAGTTTTGCGTACTCATTGCCGCAATGCACAGATCTGGGTCGTTTATGAAGCGTTGCGCTTCGTTTTAATGAAGGTAATAAATGGCGCTCCCGATAGGGCCAGTAAATAACTGAAAAATCACAATTGGTGATTCCGTGGGATGAAAGTCTGAAGGGACCACCGTTCAGGTTTTCCAAACCTGGCTCATCGTCAACTTCATCATCAGCCTATTTTATGTCCAGTGCAGGACGAAGGCCTCTCCCTGCGATCTTCAGTTACCCCTGTCCAGCGCCAACCGATTCTAACTAGCACCCACGAATTTCCTAATTTCACGGCACCATCTAGTCTTCTGCTTTGTTTTACTGCACTTACATTCTCTTGGTACCAATTCTGTAACCCTAATGGTCCAACGGTTATCTAACCTGCGCATTACATCACCTGCCCAGCGCAATTTCTTTCTCCTAATGTCAATTAGAATACCGATCTGTTTCTGTCTTTCTAGGTTATGCCTAGCAATCTTCGTTCCGTTGCTCTTTGTGCGGTCCTTAACTTGTTCTCAAGTTACTGTGTCAGTCTCCAGGTCTCTGGCCCACTTGTCAGCAGTGGTAAACTGCACTAATTACACACCTTCCTTTTCAATGATAATGGTAAGCTTCCGGTCAGGAGCTGACGACGTCTGCCCTATGCGATCCAACTCATTTTTATACTTCTGTGCATTTGCTTCTCATGATCACGGTTTCCTGTGATTAATTGACCTAGGTAAACGTACTCCTTTCACATACTCAAGAGGCGGACAAGCGACCCTGAAGCCTTGTTTCCTTAGCCGGTTATTCATCATTATCTTTGTCTTCTACATATTTTTTTCTTTACTCTTTCTTTAGAGGAATGGCCTACGCTACCGAGCCACTCCCTTGCTAAGCAACCTCAGAAGGTCGGGGCCGCACCGGCGCCTCCTCCGGCCATGGATTATTCACCTAAAATAGATGGTCAGGTCATCTCGGTGCTACGTTCCCTCATGGAGGCCATCCGAGCGATATTAGTGGACACGGGGACACCGTCTGCTAGAAGCGCACTTAAAGTGCCGGACGCCTTAAGCCCAATGGTTGAATCCCTCAACTAGAGAGATGGCTACCCATACCCCATCCTTCCGGAAAGAAGTCAAGGCAGCGTCCGTCATCCAGTGGAACGCCAGAGGGCTAAAATAACCAATTTCAGATTTTCGTCAGTTCGTGTACACCAATGTGTTTCCACTCATCGTCATTTGTGAGCCCAACTTGTCGAAACCAATAGGACTGTCATGGCACGAATTTATCTTGTCATCAACAACTGGTGCATGCAGCAAAATTATCGTATTGTTCGTCGTGAACTCACTTATGTTTTGCAACCAATTGCGCCCCACGACAACAATCAATATATATGCATCACGGTTAAAAAGAACAAACTCTTGCTTACTCTCATAGGCGTGTATATATCGCCTTCCGGAAATTTCAATACTAAAAGATTAGCGGATATCTTGAGTATTTGTCCCACCCCATGGGTCATCATAGGAGATTTCAATGCACACCATCCAGCATGGGGAAGTTCAAGCACACATGCAAGAGGACGAAGATTAGCAAGCATCGCCTACAACTATGGCCTTACTCTCCTGAATGATGGTAGCCCCACCTTTCCTCGAGGCGTGACATACGGCCGCTGCCTGGACCTTGCTTTCGTCTCCAACTCTCTCGCCAAATGTGTGAAGTGGTTTCCAGACATTGAGACACATGGGAGTGATCACATTCCCACCTATCTGAACATCAAAGGCTTGTCGTCTAGTTCAGGCCCACAGAATACCATTCAGACGATTAAATGGGCCAACTTCAAATCTGAGACGGAAGATGCCTGCCACGAGGGCCTACCCTCTGGGTTAGAGCAAACAAATAAAAATAAGATCCAAAACCCCACTCGCTTGATGACGATCTCTTCCATGCGAAATGACTTCGACATAGAATTAAAACGAATTCGAGCACTTCGTCGCCGGACGAAACGTCGAGATCGGCGTACAAAATCAATCCATGACCTTAGGGCAGCCAGGAGGATGCAAAAGAAGATTCAGCGTCGTATGGATAGATTAGCGTCGGAACGTTGGGCAACGTTTTGCCAGACACTCGACCCCCGCAAGCCACTGTCTCACATTTGGAAAGCGGTGCAAGGTTTGCGTTGCCTTCCGGAACGGCGTTTTCCATTCACAGAGCTAGCGCTTTTCCAAGGGCGGCAAGACATCGATGTCGTAGAAGACTTTTGTGCGCGGACCGCAGACCAAGCGACTCGTCCAGATCCTCCAGCCCTAGATGATGTCCCCCATTCCCGTGATTACCGCATGGATCTTCTTTTTACAATAGAGGAGCTCGAAGCGGCACTAGCTCTCTGCAGGCGCTCATCCTCTCCGGGTCCAAATGGTATACCATACCGAGCCTTGTGTTATCTCGGAGAATCCACACGGTTATAATTGTTGAGCTTTTACAACTCTTCACGGCAGGTGGGAAATGTTCCTGACGAAAGGAAAGTAAGCCGCCTGGTGCCACTTTTAAAGCAGGGCAAATCCCCACTAAAGCTCACCTCTTACCGCCCAATAAAGCTGGCCAGCTGTGTCGGAAAGATAATCGAACGGTTGATCCTTGGCCGCCTGGAATGGTACCTTGAACACTACAAGACTTATCCGAATTCCATGGCTGGTTTCCGACGTGACCGCTTTTCCATCGACAATGTAGTTGATCTCGTTTCATATGTCCAGCACGAAAGGTCCCGTCACCGTTTATTTGCAGCTTTATTCTTAGATGTGAAAGGGACACACGACAACGTATTACACGAGGCCATTCTTGACGCTCTTGCGACGGTTGGCCTAGGTGGCCGAGTCTTTTTGTGGATTGCAAGTTCCGTATGTACAAGATCATTCTATGTGCTAACTGACGATGGCCCAACTACGAGACGCCATACCAGCCGGGGCGTTCCTCAAGGTGGTGCTCTCAGCCCGACGCTATTCCACCTCGCTCTTGTTGGACTTGCTGAATACTGGCCAACTACCATCAGAATTTCAATATACGCTGACGACATCTGTGTCTTAATAATATTTGGGGTTTTACGTGCCAAAACCACTTTCCGATTATGAGGCACGCCGTAGTGGAGGACTCCGGAAATTTTGACCACCTGGGGTTCTTTAACGTGCACCTAAATCTAACCACACGGGTGTTTTCGCATTTCGCCCCCATCGAAATGCGGCCGCCGTGGCCGGTATTCGATCCCGCGACTTCGTGCTCAGCAGCCCAACACCATAGCCACTGAGCAACCATGGCGGGTCATCTGTGTCTTGACTTCGGCAGTCACACGTCCTCAGATACGTGCGCGGCTTTAACGAGCGGCAAATTTGACAGCGAACTACTTGCGTAAACAAGGTCTCAGCATATCACCAGAAAAATGCGCACTAATGGAATTTACTCGCAAACCGATGACGGCTTATGTCATCTCAATCAATGGGCGGACTATTTCCTATGTCAGAACCCACAGATTTCTTGGCGTAATTATTGACCGAGACCTCTGTTGGAGTCCGCACGTGGCCTACATCAAACGACGACTGACAGCAACTTCCCAGTTGTTTAAATATTTGACAGGAAAGACGTGGGGGATGTCAGTAGACATTCCCCACGTCCCCATGTTTCTCGTTTTTTTTAAGATATAGTCTACCTGTACTGAACAACACCTGCAAGACAAATATTCGTCTTCTGCAGGCACCACAAGCGCAAGCACTCAGAGTTTGCCTTGGTTTGCCCAGATGCGCGTAACCAGAGGCAACTATTGCGATTGTTCGGGACCATTCAATGAGAAATCCTATTTCGGTGGAATCCCTGAGCACGCACTTCAGACATTTTGCACGTGCCACCTATCACCCCCTTGCAGCACTACCTTCAGACAGGCACGAAGCGTCATTCTCTAAAACTACCGTCAAGTACAACGACAAACTTCCCTCGGGCTTCAACGCTGCATCTAAACCATCGATACCCTTTTGTTGTCTTATCAGCTCCACAGTCTGTCTCAGTGTACCAGGAATAAGGAAAAAGTCTGAACTGTCGTCGCCTGTGCTGAAAAAACTGTCTGCTTCTTTTGGACGAGAGGTATGCGGACAGTGAACACATTTATACTGATGGTTCCTCAAACATACCGTGTTCGTCCGGTGCTGTGGTTGTCCCAGCAAGAGCTATTACCATCCGATTTAGGACTGACCACCCAACGACATCGACATCTGCGGAACTAGCTGCTCTTCGCGCTGCACTTTCTTTCATCAATCGGGAGCCACTTCGACAATGGTCAATCTTCAGCGACTCATAGGCAGCCCTACAATCTGTGCTATCAGCTCTGCGTCGCGGGCCATTCGAACAGCTCGTATTCGATATTAGATGCCTTCTCCTTACATCACAGGAGAAAGGACACCACGTGACGTTTCAGTGGCTGCCAAGTCGCTGCGGCGTCATAGGAAACGAAGACACCGATAATGCCACTCGGGCTGCTCTTGACGCACAAGAAGAGGCCATACCACTCTCACGGTCCGACGCAGCTAGCAGACTTCGAGCGCTTGCACAGGAGATCACGCTCTCTCTATAGTTCACACCAAACGGCCAGGCCAACCGGAGCAACCGTCAATACCACCTGCCCTCTTTTATGCATCCCTGTATGCCAACTGGACTTCGCCGAAGAGAGGCCACTCTGCTTTATCGCTGATGGCTAGGCGTGGCTTTCACGAAATCTTACTCATTTCGCATTGGAATGGCCGACGACGCTCTCTGCAATGCCTGTCTTTGCGAGGAAACGCTGGAACACATTCTGTGCGACTGTCCTGAATATAATGTCCAGCGACAGTCCCTCGTATCCGTTCTAGCGCACCTTGACACTAGAACACTTTTCCTCGAAACGATTTTCACGTGCCGCCGAAAGAAGACATCGCAGCTGAAGGCGACGAAAGGACTACTTCGGTTTTTGAAGGAGACGGGATTGGACAAGCGGCGGTGACAGTGATATCACGTACCACGCAAGAGTGATGTGTGTACTGTGCTATGTGCTCTCTCTCTCCTTTCCCCATGTTTCATCCCCCCATCCCGCTCCCATGTGTAGGGTAGCAAACCGGTTAAGCTAAATTGGTTAACCTCCCTGCCTTTTCTTTTCCACTGTTTCCTTCCTTCCTTCCTTACACTCTCTTACACACTCTCTGTTAAGGTCCTCAATAATTTGTTGTAACTCGTCTGCACTGCTGCTAAATAGAACAATGTCATCGGCGAACCGAAGGTTGCCGCGGTATTCGCCGTGAATCCTTACTCCTTAGCCTTCCCAGTTTAATAACTTGAATATTTCTTCCAAGCACGCAGTTAATAGCATTGGAGAGATTGTGTCTCCTTGTCTGACGCATTTCTTTATAGGTATCTTCCTTGTTTTCTTGTGCAGAATTAGGTTAGCTGTGAAATCTCTATAGATATTTTCAAAGATATTGGCGTAAGCGCTCTGTACTCCTCGATTACGGAATCACCCTATGAATGCCGGTGCCTGTACTGAATCAAATGTCGTTTCATAATCTATGATGAAAGCCATATATAGAGGCTGATTGTACTCTCCGGATTTCTCGATTACCTGATTGATGACATGATTGTGATCCACTGTAGAGTATCCTTTCCTGAGTATCCTTTTCTGCACCCTTGTTTGACTAAAGTCCAGCGTTGCCCTTATTCTACTTTAGATTATCTTGTTGAATATCTTATATAATACTGGGGGTAAGCTAATGGGCCTATAACGTTTCAGTTCTTTAATTTTTGTAGATTACTATAAGGTTGGCATTTGTCCAGTTTTCTGGGACACTTGCAGTCGATGTGCACTTCGTACAGAGAGTCGCCAGTTTTCTAAGCATTATTGTCTCGTCCATCTTTGATTAAATCCACTGTTATTCCATATGCTTCTGCCGCTCTTCCCCGTTTCGTGTCTTGCAAGGATCTTCTGACCTCATTGCTAGTTATAGGAGGAGTTTCTCCATCTTGTTCACTACACTTTCTAGTGGAGTCATCCTGAGTCCTCTGGGTTCTGTACAGCTAAGTATAGAATCTTTCCGCTGCTTTTACTATACCTTCAAGATTGCTGATGATATTACCCGCAATTGGTGATTCCGTGTGATGAACGTCTGAAGGGGTAATCGTTCAGGTTTGCCAGATTAGGTTATTAATAGCAAAATTGGGCTGCCTTTTATGCGAGTTGGCGTCGAAAATGGCGAGTTGACTAATGACTATATTTGGGCTATCTTTGTCCTAAAGACTTCGGAGCCCCGAAGACCACGTCAACAGTAAAAAAAAAAAATCGGGAACGCCGGTTTATAACAATAATAATAATACCTTTATTGCCAATGATCAAATCAGTACACTCATACAGGTCTGCCAAAGCCTTTGAAGGCTTGAGCGGCAGCGCCTGGCAGGCAGCAAAACCATACACGGTACATTGATAAACCCATTATAAGCAGCGAACTCAAGTATAGAACACCAAAAAAGGTTATTAGAATTTATACAGTGTCTATGAAAAGAAATTTCATTGAGCATAATGGAATACAGAAGTACAGCAATGCGTGTGAACAAAAATCACCATGAGATAATGCATAACCATAAACCATACTGATCGTTAGGGTGCAAAGGAATTGCACGGTCACATGCACGAACACAAGAAAACCCCCAAAACCCAAATGAAAACCCAAATGAAAACCAAATCAAAACTTAAATGTCATTGATGTTACAGATATGGAGGCAATTTCGAACGCTGTGCTTTAAGGCAATGTCGGCACTGGGAGGACGGTGTTAAGTGATGACTACTATGTTTATACGTCATTCCAATGCTAAGCTCTCCTATTTTTCCTGCTAGTAACAGCGCAAAATGTAGGCAAGGGACGAGACAAGAGACAAGGCAGCCGAGATTACCAGACTTCGTGACCAATGTGTTAGCACGCCGTCCTTGTTACTGACAAAAAAAGAACTTGAGCTTTTGCACGTGCAACCGCTATCTTGAGTGCATAAAAGGAAAAAAAGTGCTTGTTTCACATGATGTGCGATCACGTGACTGTGACACGTGAGGGCAATGTTTATAAGAAGCCGTGTTTTTCACGGAATAAACGTTGTTGAAAGTCAGCGCTTGTGGTGTCTTCTTGTCTCGTCCCTTGTCTACATTTTGCGCTGTTACTAGCAGGATGGAAAACCAACAAGCCGAAGCTGCTATTCTAGCGAAATACACTCCTATTTTTGGCGTAGTTTCCAGATGTGATGAGAAAAAATGCGTTTGGTATACATAATAGGTGCCTGTGGTACTGTTACGTCCATATTTTATTATTTTTACGTAAATCGCAGTGGTGCTTGGAAAAGAGTTCTTGCCAGTTTATACAGGTAAATATAGTGTTCTAATGACTTCTTATTCTGATGTACAGTGCTTGAATTTGTTAGACAAAGGTGTTTACTTTGTACTTAACTTGGTGACAGCCGTGCACGACCCATAAAATTGATTTTGCGTGTTCGCCAGTGGAAAAAAAAAATTTATTGCGAAAGCAATACTGCTCGCACTTTCGGCCCATCGGTGGTCGTGGCGCCTCCTTACACAGCTGCGCGTCACGTGACCATGTGACGTCACGCCAGACCGAGAGACGGGGCCCCAGCTCGCGGCATCGATGGTGGAGGCGAAGCCTTGCGCGCCGCTGCTGCGGCGCTACCGAGAGAGGGTGCTCGCTGGTGGGACGTCACGCTAGGAGGATAAATGGGGCTACAGCTCGGCTCCTCGCAGTGGTCGGCGTGCTGCCTTGCGCTATTTCGGATGACGTATAGCCATAAGTTTAACAAAGCGCAACCATGTCCACACCATCAGCCGAAGCAAGGCGCAGCCAAGGGTATTGCCTTCGCAATCTTCCAGGCTTAACCGAGTTAAGCCTTCAGCCAGTTTTTTTTCAACTTGCGCTGTAAATAAGATACCCAGTCCCCATCAGAAATTTTGCAACGCACGCATTCATACCGACGTTCACAGAAACTTTCGTACACGTTTTCAGATTGCATAAATTTTGCAGCGAAGGCTTGTTTAAATATTGCGCCATTCAAGTCTTTTCCATACTAATACCAACTGAATTGTTACCAGTGCTGTAATCCAGCTGGAAATAAAAAAAACTATAAACTTTAATTCACCTCTTCTGTATGGACCAGGCGGTTGTTATGTTTGCTCCCAATCAAAGACGAATAGCAGTTAAAACTGCCGCTTGCTCGCACGAGGAAAATGCGAGAAGGCTTCAAGCTTTCTTGAGAGTCCAGTGTGCCTCCAAGCGGCAGCATTTGCTAAGTCAGCATCGAGCTGCTTTCGTGTAAAACATACAAAATAGAGAGACAAAGAGAGAGCGGGAGATAAAAAGCATGTTTGTTTCATGAATCAAGCATACGAAAGGCATCTCTAATCCGAAATGCCTTGAACTCGGACCGCCTCATGGACACTCGATCGTGACCAGCCGAAGCTTCTCCTCGATGCTGGAGCAGGTACTATTTTGCCTGACTCTCATACAAAAATGCCTCGGGTAAAGTGAGGCGGAAACGGAAGTTAGCTAAGAACTTGGCTGAGTAAATACCTCTAATTTCATGAGTAAAACAGAAAAGAAATCCTTGGGCTCATTGTAACAATGCATTGTGTCCAAATAGACGTCTGTGAGGCACCTCTCATAATGTTTTCGCAGACCTCGAGGCCAGTGTTGTGATGGCTGCATGTGGCAGAAGTAATTTTGGAGCCGGAAATACGCGGTGAGATTTGGACATCACCTCCACCTTCTAAGATACCTGCAGAACATCATCAAACATTTTTGCTATGTTTTTTGCTACTGTGCACTCACTAAAATTTAGGCCTGGCTATTTTAGGCTATATATTGTTTAGGCCATCTGGCAACCCTGCCATGGTTATGTGAACGCACCTTTTAAATTTGTAGCAGGTGCCAGCAAACTTCCACGTTGCTTAGATAGATGGGCAAATCTTCATTTTACTTTATTCATCATCATCACAATATCTTATGTCACTGCAGGACGAAGGCCTCTCCCTGCGATCTACAATTACCCCTGTGCTCCGCCAAGCGATTCCAACTAGCGCCCGCAAATTTCCTCATTTCATTGCCAGACCTACTGTTCTACCATCCTCGACTGCGCTTCCCTTCCTCGCTTCCCTTCCCTTCCCATCCTCGACTGCGCTGCGCAGTCGAGGACTGCTCCCGACTGTTATCTAACCTACGAATGACGTGACCTGCCCAGCTCCATTTTTTCTCTTAATGTCAATTAGAATATCTGCTATACGCGTTTCTTCTCCGATCAAAACCGCTCTCTTTCTGTCTCTTAACGTTACGCTTAGTAGTCCTCGTTCCATCGCGAGGTCCTTAACTTGTTCTCAGGTTTCTTTGTCAGTCTCCCAGTTTCTGCTCCATATGTCAGCACCGGTAAAATGGCTTATTGTATCGCCCCTTTTCAATGATAATGGAAGCTTACCATTATCATTGAAAAGGAAGGTACACAGTCAGGATCTCACAAGGTCTGCCGTATGCACTCTAGCCCATTTTTATTCTTATGTGAATTTTCTTCTCATGATCAGGGTCTGCTATGAGCAATTGACCTAGGTAAACATACTCCTTCACAGATTCTAGAGGCTGGCTGGCGATCCTGAACATTTGTTGCCTTGCCCGGCTCTACGTAATTTCCTTTGTCTTCTGCATATTAGTCTTCAACCCCACTCTTTATCTCTTTCTGTTAAGGCCCTCCATCATTTCTTGTAATTCGGCTTGAGTGTTGCTGAACAGAACAATGTCATCTGCAAACCGAAGGTTACTGAGATATTCACCGTTGATCCTTGCCCTTAAGACTTCCCAGTTTAATAGCTTGAATACTTCTTCAAAGCACGCAGTGCATAACATTGGAGAGACGGCGTTTCTTTGTCTTCATAGGCATCTTCCTACTTTTATTATGTAGAATTCAGCTAGCTGTGGAATGTCTGTAGATACTTTCCGAAGTATTTACGTAATCGATCTGTACTCCTTGATTAGGTAATGTCTCTATGACAGCTGGTATCTCTACTGAATCAAATGCCTTTTCGTATTCGATGAAAGCCATATAGAGAGGCTTACTGTATTCTGCGGATTTCTTGGTAACCTCATTAATAACATGGATGTGATTCATCGTAGAATATCCCTTCCTGAAGCCGGCCTGTTCCCTTTGTTGACTAAAGTCCAGATTTCCCCTTATTCTACTGGAGATTATATTCGTAAATATTTTATATATTACTAGGAGTAAGCTAATGGGCTTATCTTTTTTTAATTCTTTAACGTCTCCCTTTTTTGTGCGATAGCATAATGTTTGCATTCTTCCAGTTTTCTTGCACTATTGGAGTAGATATTGCCGCAGAGAGCTCTTCACATGCCGTTTACGAACACTCTCGTGAGGTGTCATTCCAAGCGCCTCATGGCTAAAACCTCTAGGCATTACTCATAGCATCGCCATTAGAAGAGCGCCAGCAACGCCTCGCGCATGGCGCATGGCGATAGAGCGCGTGTCGCCCGTGCACGCGTACACGGCAGTGCTCGAGTCTCCCGTCCAATGAGAAGTCACGGCGTGGCTCCTGGCCTTCGGGGCGCGTGTAAAGTGCGTTCGGCGTAGAGACATGGTTGACTGTGGGATAGGCTCTGGTTGACTTTTCTTTTAAAGTGTGTGAATGCTTAATATTGAGCTTCCGGGCACAAGTTCGCCCACAATGCACCAGCTTATTTAGTGTGCTCCGTTGAAGACTGCGATAATATGCACCTCGTACAGAGAGTCGCCAGTTTTCTAAGCATTATTGTCATTGATCGAGTTGTATACCACATCCCATTGCTGTTTAATGAGGGCTTTCCAGTGTTCCTCTATAGTTATGTTGATTTTCAAGATCTTGTTTCTGAGCCTGTAGTTGGGGTGTTGTGGCGAGATCAATGCAAACCTTTTTGGGGTAGCTTTGGTGTCGTATCGAACCTGTGCCACCCATTGTTCGAGGCAAGGCTTGTCCTTATAATCCGTTCGCTTTTCCATAATCTTGCAATACTTGTCCCAGTCTGTATACTGGAACATGCGCTGTCTGTTCTGCGCGACCTGGGGGTGTGTGGCCAAAATATAAGAGTCGCTACCGAAATCTACCCCGAGGTTTGTCCATTTGACCACTTCGATGCTCCTGACAAAGAAGAGACCCGGTGTCGTGTCAGTTCGACGATGTCCCGCATCTGGTTGGGAATACCGGGTCCGTGACTAACATCACGTTTAGGTTCATAGCTTCGCGCCAGAGGTCCTCCCCCTTGAGGTATGGTACAGACTGTTGAAGTCGCGCGCTAGTTGCGTGGCCTTGGTTATTAGCACCTTGAAGCGCTTTCTTAGGTCTTTGGGGCTGCTGTAGACATTTAAGACGAATATATTCTCGCGGTTCGCTGGACTGGGGATAATTGCTATCATTATATATTCGGCTTTACTTGCGGTTACCTTGATGTAATGAGTGATGTGGGCCAGCTTGTTGCTAGTAGTTATGCCGACCCCCCGTCCTTCCTCGTACCGCGTTATGGGCCTGTAGCCGGACAGCGTGATGTTTGAAGTTGGTGTTCCTTGTATAACATGTGTTTTCTGTGCCTGCGAGCTAAGATATTGTTTCAAGGGAGCTCTCTCTTGAAGAAAACCCCTGAAATTCCATTGCCACATCCTGAATGAGTTAGTATGTGTGGCCATCGTATTGCAGTTGAGTTGGTGTGCTAACCTTCGGAGGGCCGATCGCCCTCGCGCTGTGGCTAGTCGATGCTGTTGCTGGGGGTGTAGGATGTTTAGGTCTCTGTCACAAAAACTTACACCTCGCTCACCGAACCGGCTGCCAGGCGCAAGCCGACGGAGCACAGGGGTCCGCTTTACGCTTTGCCCCGGCCTACAAGCGAGAGGTTTTTGTACAACGTTTATTTATTCAGGGTTGGTCAGCCCGAGCAAGGCGCCCGTGTATCGGTGCGTCAGCAATCACAAAGCAACTCGTTTAAGGGGGATAACAAAGCATTTAATCATACACAAAACTGATCAAGGACAATAAGGGAACAAAGAATTCAAAATAGGAACGGACAAAATTGGCGAGAAGCACATACAATTGGAAACACGACCAGAACACTCAATAATCAAGCAGGGTTACAACAACAGTAAACAAAGGAGTTTAGAGGCACACGAGTCATTGAGAGTTAACAGACGAAAAGAAGAGGACAAGCCGGCGGACAGACCATATCGGAGCGCGGCGAAGAACGGGGATGGCTCGGGTGGCAGTGCTATGCCCGGTGCGATGAAGCACGCGCCTCGCCGTCAGGAATTCGGCCCCGCACGCCGCAAAGACTCAAACAACCTTCTTCGCTGCCTGCTTCCAACCGACTGTCCCCCTTTCCACCGAACTGCTAACGAGCTGGCGGTGGGAAGACGCTGGTGAAAGACAGTGCAGTGCCCAGCGGTTATTTACGGGCATTTTCTTCACGGCGCCACCGAAGACAGCATGCGCACTGTCGATTTATGGCCCGGCCGTCTCCGCGATCCCGAACAGCGGAAGCGACCAAACAGTGGACACAGGGCACACAACTCTCTTCACCGTGCGCCCCGCCTGCCCCACTCTGGTAATCTTGCACCGCGGCCAAGCCCCGTCTCCGCGGAAGGGGACAGCGAAGCCGCCTCCGAAGAACAGCCGCTTGCGCGGCTCACAAAGCCGACCGTCTCCAGATGCCCCTCGACCCCTGAGCAGTCCTCTCCGCCCTCTCTCACGGCCTCCTCCCGTAGCTTCTGAACGGGATGCCCGAAAAACGCACTCCAAAGAAATATATATATATATATATATATATATATATATATATATATATATATATATATATATATATATATATATGTAACATGGTTGGCGCCGGTCTGCGACAGTCTCAGCACCGCTGCCACCACGTTTTTTTTCTAAGAAGGATGCAATTTTTCTAATCCGCTGATTAGGGCGCTCTCCCATGGAAGTCATGTTGCTCTGGAAGAGCGAGAAATGTTTACTTCTCTGCCGAATGCTGTAACTGAGAGCGAAGAGCATCTTGCGAATCTCTGATTTCGCCTTTGATGCTCTTTCTTGCTCGTTAGTGATTGCCCTCTTTTTATCGGGCCTTTCCTTATGGCTCTGCTCAACTATGGGGACTTCCATTGGCTGGGGAACGACCCGCTGCTTGTAAGCCATGACGGGTTACCTATGACTGCCTTTCTTAATCTCGGCAACCTCTGCCATGAGTCGACCTATAGTCTTCATCATCTCATTTTCGCACTCAAGTTGTGCTAGCCTGTCGTTACCTCTATCATAGTCTGGTGATGAGCCCTGCGTTACCTTTTCCGGCGTTCCTCGAACTCGGTTGGCCGAGGTGGGGTGGCCTGGGTTCGGCCATCCCTGGAGCAGGACCTCGAGGATCCTGTCGAGTTGAACCGCCGCACTTGAGCATATCGGCGCCGTAATCAGGAGAGACCCCTGGAGCGGGATTTTGTCCTGGTTCTGGAATAAAAGCGCCCTCTGTGTCGAGGGTGACTCCGGGTGCTCCGTCTAGAGCGAGAGCGTCCACTGGATCGGGAGCGCCCCCTAGGCTCGTGCGATGAAGGCTGCTGGAGCTGATTCTTGCTCTCGTTGCTAGGTGTCGGTGGCGAAGGCCCGTTTCTCGAAGGTTCCGCCACCGCTCCCTCCCATCGTTCCATTCTAACGGCGTAGGGGATCTGGAATCTCTGCTTGCACATTTTGTCCACCGTAGGGTGTGGGCTCCCGCACAACCTACGCTTTGGTGCACGCTGGTGTTGGTCATCCGGGTGCACTGCCCCACATCCCCTGCTGGTGCACTCTTCGGTAGTCGGGCAAACGTCGGCACCGTGTCCGAGTCTACAGCACGCGTAGCAGATATCGACTTGTTTGCGATAAAAAAGGAACTAACAAGGGCAGGGCCATAGCGTACAAAGTTCGGAACTTTGAGTGCGTCGGAAGCTATGATGATCGTGCCTGTGTTTTTAATTCTCTTGACTGCCAAGGCCAGCTGGTTTCCCTCGTTGACGATGTTGCGTTCCAGATCAGATGAACCGTCTTCGAAATCGATGTTTCTGATTAGCCGGGTGTTTCTGATTAGCCACGTGTATAGGCCGGATGCGCCTATACACGTGGTTTGAGGGGTGGCCTCGTATGCTGTAACTTCAAACATTCTTTCTCCTACATGAATTGCCCTGATTCTCGTGCAACTCGCAGCGTTGTCTCGGTCTGGAGGGTATCCACCATAAGGTTTTGCTGTATGTTAGGATAACTGATGTCCGAGCTCGTATGCATCGGGTAAGACCCGCCGCTTCCACGATCGCCTTACCGATCATGGCGTGTCCTGTCTTGGCAATATTCAGCACTTCGCGGGGGTGTATCATAATTTTGGCATGTTCCTTGGGCATGGGAGGCATCCGTGACGCCCTGATGATCCTCCTCTTCAGTTTATATTCATTTTCACGAGTTCAGAGTGAGACACCGGCGGTAAGCCTATCCTCCCATATGCCACCGCCGGGGCGGTTGTCAGAGTCCGACTTGGCGGACATACGTTTTGAAACTAACGACTTCCATCCAAATTGTGCCGAAAATTCTTCTGGGCGAAAGTCCTTCCCTTCAGTTGTCATGTGCGTATTCATTGACCTCTCGGAATCGTTGCGTCAGCAGCATGTCCTGGCGCCGCTCGGCGCTGCGCGGGGCTAGGCCCAGCTGGCAATGTAGCGGCGTGGTCCGAGCGCAAAAACGTTCATAGAATGGAAAACAGGCCACCCACCGAAGATAGCTTGATTTCGATGTGATCCTCTTTCACTTAGACGTGCGTTGGTACCATCATTTTGGAGATTAGAGGTGAAAAGCTAGTCAAAATCATTCAGGGGAGCAGGAGTCGAGATGGAACCCTGGCGCTTGCATTCTTCTCACAGATATGGCGGATGTCCGTAGAAAATTCGCACATAGAGGAAAGTTGCCGAAGCTCACGTTCTGAGTAGGAGGAACTGTTTTTGAAAGCAAATGTTAACGGGCTACGCTCGGTGAGACTGTAAAAGCAACAGCCTTTAAGGACAGAGAGAGAAAGAAACTTTAGGAAAAAAAAACGGGAATGCTCGATAGCACAATGGCTGACATCTCCCTCCTGAAGGTACTGTAGCGAGCTTCTTTAGGTTTAAGGTGCTTTCAGAAGAAGCCCGGCAGCCTCCAGTGTGCCATCGTGCTGCAGTACTGCGCCACAGCCGTGGTCGACGCGTCTACCATAAGGCGAGTTGGCAGGCCGGGCAACGCATGAATCAGCCGCACTGCAGTCGCCAACTGCGTTTTGGCTTCCTGGAATAATTGTTCGCGCTCCGAGGACCAGTGGAACGTAGGCTCTTTTTTTTTGCAGTCGCAATGCAGCAGGTGGATAAGGGACTGAAGAACATGCGCACAAAATGGTATCAAGCGTCTGCGAAAATTTATGAGCCCCAGAAACTCGCGCAACTTTCAGAAGGAGGTTGGAGTAGGGAACTCCTCGATTGCCCGCACCCGTGATTCCATTGGCTTCATGTCTTGGGTTGAAATGCGATGGCCGGGAGAATTGAGGGCTTCAACCCTGAAAATGCATTTCTGAGGTTTTAGGGGCTCTTTGTCTGAGTGACTTGCAACGAGAATATCATCAAGGTAAACAAAAATGAATGGGACTCCTTGTATAACCTCATCCATGGGCCTTTGAGAAGCTTTCATTGCATTCTTCCAACCCTAAGGCATACGGACAAACTTAAACATGCCAAACATAGTAGTATTTGCTGTCTTCGCGGTGTCGCTGGGTTCTACAGGAATTTGGGGGTATGCGCCTATCAAATCGATCCTACTGTATGTTTTGCTTCCTGCAAGACGGGTGTCGAAGTCATGTATGCGGGGAAGGGTATACTGATCCGCAGTAGTGAAGGCATTCAAAGCTCGGCGATCACCACAAGGCGGCCAGTCGCCACTGTCTTGCTTCGGAACCAGATGGAGAGGCGGAGACCTATTGCTGGAGGAAGGGCGAATAACGTCGAGCTGAAGCATATGTTAAAACTCACGGTGGGTGACTTTCAACCTTCGTCCAGCTAGCCTCCGTGGTCGGACAGCGACAGGCGGGCTGGCGGTGGTGAGGAATATGATGCGCCACCTTGTGTTTCACAGGCAGCGCATCGTTTCGGAGCTTCCTGAGTGGCGGGTACCCAGCAAATATCTTGTACGTTGAGACCGGCCGAAACGTACGGATGCCAGATGAGGTGAGGTTGGACTGCAGGCCAAGTACATCGAGGTATGTGGCGTTATCTTTTAGGCGCCGGTCGCGAACACTCACATCTAGGTTGAAATGGCTGAGGAAGTCCGCTCCCAGTATGGCAAAGCTCACGTCGGCGATCACAAATACCCATCTGTGCATGCGCTGTCCGAAGTCTGGCGCCCTGTCCCGTTCTCTTGTGTGTGTCCGTTTATTTGGCGTCCCTATATTTTATAATATCTAGCGTTATTGACCGCAGCCCATACTACGCGATGGCAGTGTTGTTCGCCGCATGGAGCGTGCTTGTGGACTTGCCGGGTCGGTGATCTGCGGCCGTGGCGAGAACGATAGTCAACTCTGCTTCGGTGTCGACGAGGAGGAGGCGGCGGGCGCCGGTGACGCCGTCGACTATGAATAGGCGGCTTGCTTGAGAGCCGATGTCGCATGACGCCGACAGCGGCTGGCAGGTGCGTTTGTCGTCCACAAAAGGGCTGAGTGCAGCAATTTGCTTGTTCGCGAAAGCGAGAGTGGTTGCAGCACAACTGCCGCGGCGAGTTTGTAGGTATACTGCGGGACTGTGAAGCCGAATGGTTGCGCCGAAGTTGGTCGTCAGTGTTACAGCCAATCAGCTTCTTCAGTGCACTGGTAAGGCGATGGACTCTTTCCTCCAGACTCGAGAGTCAGTCCCCTGGCTCCAAGAGTCTCGCCGCGGTGATAGGTAAGTGTGCCGCATGCGAGCAGTCTCATATGCGGTCAGCCAGTGCAGCGAGCCGATCGAGATTTATCTGGTGAGAACCCGCCAGGATCATGCGTGTGCAGTGTGGCACTGTGCACTGTCTTATTGCAATGACGTTCAGTATTCGAATTGAAACAAATACTTGACAACACCGAACATTAAAATTTTCAATGTATGCGAGTCGATTAAGTATTTCCATTCGAAAGTATGAATATTTGCGCATCCACAATAACCACATCTTAGATAGAGCAGTGACAAAGCTTGTGATTTTAAGTAAGAGTGTTTTTTATTTCTCTTTCCAGATGGCCAAATATGGTTTTTCAAGTTAACTGCTGGCAGCCATCGAATCATGTCTATTCACGCCAGTGACGAGAATAAGCTGCATTTTCCTGAAAATGGCCTGGTAGAAAATTTTAGTCGTCTTGTCGTGTTATTTATTTATATATTTTCAAAATACTGCAGGCGGCAATGCTGATCAAGCAGGAGAGCCTTACTGTTTTTTACCTCGAGGGGAACGACAAAGAATTCACAAAGGCATTTGTAACAACAACAGACGTTGGCAGACAATTCTACTCTTCAACTGTGAGCGAAAAAAAGACTTTTGAAACATCTTCGTCCTCGCAAAGTATGGGCGGATAACATTCAAATGAGTAATTCTGGATGACTTGTGTTGTCTAAAGGAAAAATAAGTTTTGCACGCCCTACCAATTCTGTTCTGATAGATCAATTAAAGCATTTTTAGTCTCGCACTCTGTCGCCGCACAAGGACGGGCTCCAGATTCAGTCGTTGCAGCATATCGGCAACAAATGAAGAAGATAGATAGTTAGATACAATAAATCTAGCCGCGAGGCGCTGAATTCGTTCTAATTGTGCAAGATATTTTACGTAGTGCGGATCCCACACTGCGGAGGCGTACTCAAGGACTGGTCGAACAATGGAGATCACAATGCTTTTATGGCTGAGCACTAGATATATGAGCCATACCAATGCCGTTGATAAGGGGAAGGGAAATTGCATCGTTACAATTAACTGCTCCAGCGACAATATACGGAATACATATGACAATTTATTGCATATATATGACGCTCTTTTTGTTTCACGATAAAAGTTCATCGCGTTAACGAAGTCAACCGAGAGTTTCTTGTGGTTTGATTGAGCGGAATAATAACAAAAGAAAACAATGTGGACTAGTTACGATGGACCAATGAAGCCTGCGGTTAATTATTCCTAATTGACCATTGTTTTGAATCGCGTTGTATTGTTTCTTCACATACAGCTGTCGAAATTTGACGTAGTGTCATTGTAGCCGAGAGAAGGCCCTGCGTAGCATTTTTTTTTACGTTGGTGTCTACGAGCCCGTAAAGAGTTCACAGTACCGTTAATTTTGGTGCGTTTTGCGGCTTTTTTTGTGTTCGTCCATTACTTTGCGCTAAGGACTTCACACCTACTCTCTGAGCCGCTGCTTCTCTAATTGCTTTCCCGCAAGCTTCGGTAACTGGGAGTAGGCCCTAGGTGTTCTAATGGCTAGCACATCGAGCTGCTGTGCTGAGGAAACAGGGTTAAAAACCAACCGTCGGAACATGTTCGTTCACTAGGTATGGGGCGCTTGGAATTATTTGCGCCTCTATGAACCTGTGTGTTGTGAACTTCTAATTTGAAGTTTGTTCTGCTTTACCACATCGGTACATGCAAGCGTTACGGCACCTTGGCTGGCCCCCACCAGCTCTTGAAAGCAAAAGACCAGAACAAGCAGTGGTGCAGGAGTTTGCTCGATACATCACTCTTGAAAAACACAATATGAGCGCCGAAGCGTTAGTAACTTCTGCAAATTTCCACAATTTCAAACATCTGCACAATAACCACAACCCAATATGTCTACGCAGTACACACACTATCTAAACAATATCGACAAAATAAACGTCTGCTGACCAAAGAACAGGCGCCACTCGGTCCATGGCCCTCTTCAATGAATCTGACGAAAACTTTTGTCATTACGTGTGCGGCCACTAGGAATACGCAACTGACTATTGAATCTCTTAGATACCAGCCTTGGTAATTGAGCAAGTTCCACTGCGTGTATGCGGCACTTCAATGACAAAAATATATAGCAGTACTCATATCACGGTGACTGCCGAGAGTAACGCGATTAGCACTTGAGCAATGCAGCGAAACACCGTATTTCTGAAGTCACATTTATTTAACATCTGTAGTGGTCATTCGGAGACTTTCGTTTCTTCAACTATGTGCGACATACTCCCGTATCGGCCCATGAACATTTCGGCATGACGATGACTGATTGATGCTGACGCAGTCTGACGAAGCATGAATCACTTCGCTTAAACGCCGCAGGCGGTATAACAACGACGACAAGACGAAAGTGAGATAGCAATTTCTAAGTTATGAGGTTATGAAAGGAGAGCATGAAGACGATGTCATGAGGGAAATGGGATGACGGTGAATGTATGGCAATGACAGCGTCACCACGACGGTATGACGAAAACCGAAAGACGAAGTTCGAATGACAACGATGGCTCGAGCTACACCATGCCATGTCACAAAGGGCATACTCCCGATTCAATGACGACAGCATAATTAAAACAGAATGACGCTGCAGGAATGAGGTCGCTGAAACGGGAGAAGCGGTATGACGATCGCGGCATGACGGTGACTAGGACGACGATGCCGTGACGACTACAACGTTAGGAGACTCGAGTGATGAAGCTATCAAACGACACTGGAACGACCGCGATGGCATCACAACGATGATATAATGAAAGTATAATGACGGCCATAGCAATTAAACAGTCAGAGGACAATGGTGTGATAGAAATGGCGTGACAACGAATGCATCTCGAAGCCTGCATGATGAGGATGGAGGGATTACGAAGATTTGAGGAGAGTCGCATGACGAAGCTCCAGTGGGGACGATGGCACCACTACGACGCCATGACGACGACGGTATGGCATGATAGCAACTGTATGATGAAGTGATGACGACGATTGCATGACGATGGTCAGTACTACAAGTGGATGACAGCATAATAAAGATAGAACGACGAAGAAGGATTGATATTGATGGAAGGGTGAAGACGGTGTGACAGTGACGCCAAGACGACAATGGGATGACAGTCGTGAAGAACCATGGTAAAGCGACAATATGACGCCGATGGCTTGACGACAACGGTGTGACAATGATGATATAACGACCATGGCGTGACGACGGCAGCATGAAGAAAGGGAAATGCTGAAGTTGTAATAATGACGCCGGAACTACCGAATTGCATGACGATGACACAATGACGACAGTGACATGACAACGGTATGAGTAAATGGAATGTGATTAGTGTATAACGACAGCGGTGCGACGACAGCTGTATCCAAAATCCTGTACGGCGATGGCATGACGACAGTCGGATGGCGAAGTAGGAGTGCCGACCATGGCACGACCACGACTACGTCACGATGGTGGTGTGACGACGAATGCACGTGGACTGTATGAACAGGCTGGCTGAACAACGACGGCATAACGAGGGTCGGACGAGGAAATTGGAATGACAAAGATGCAACGAGTTTGATGTAATAGTTATACGGAAACCCGCAAGGTGGAGAGATGTAGTTAATAAAGGGAAAATGAGACATCCACCCAAACGTAGCAAATTGCCATAAAGGAAACCCAAACGGGTTCCTCGAAAGGCAAAGGCTTGCAGTTGAAGCAAAATTTGTCCTGGTCCGGGGCTCGAACACGGGACCTCCGCCTTTTCGGGGTAGCTGCTCTACCATCTGAGCTGACCAGGCGGCCAGCACATGGCAAGGCGAAGTCGAATTCATCAACAACTCGGAGGAAAGACAAGAGTTTCACGTGATAGTTCTGCGGAAAGCGGGGGCGCGATCGGAGATATTTTGTTCGATACGCGTTCTGGGGCTCTATTCTGGACACGCATGGCGGCTGCACAGCCGCCATTATCCGCCATGTTTAATCTCTTATTGGCTGTGGCGAGCTCACGTGCCTTGAAATTTTTGCCGGGAAACGGAAGTTTTGCGAAATGTCATTTTGCGTTTTCATCAAGATGACGAAACGTGACGTGGAGCTGCAAATTTTATGGACTAATACATTTTTTTGGTCCTTGGCAGATATATTGTGATGTTAGCGCTTCAAAAAGAATGTGAGCGGTAGCGTGCAGAAGCCAGTGCAATGCATCTGCAATTGCGCGAATATGTGGTGGCGATTCAAGATATGCGCCATGCCAGCTTGCTGATTGGCTGAAGGAATATCTTGTGAGGAGCGTCACAGGAAGGGCTGTTTCGTAATCGTCAGTTTGACGATGCGTGACGTTGCACTGGGCCGCCATTGCTGAGATTTTCCGCCATAATTTTTGCTGCGACGAGCCGCGCGAATTATGCTAATGAGCAGCCATATGCAATGGCAGCCGAGAGGAATGCGTATCGCCACATTTTCCCCGTCGTTTGGCGCCACGAAAATCTTTTGTTCATAACGCGTGCTCATAGTATTTGCATCGCTCTCGGGTGGTGTTGGCATTTGTGTTTGGGGCCATCGTTTTTTAAAAGAACGCGTTTATACGAAATAATATTGGTTGAATATAGCAAACTTTCAGCAATGTTGTTCACTTTTCACTGCTGCATTTCTATTGTAATCGAGATTAATGCCTTTTCGCACAATCAGACGTTATGACAACGGCCTCTTTCTAATTTATAAAAAGAAATGTACGCAAGGTGGCGCCTTGAAGTTTCCTCTCGCGGTGCGAGTAACTAGCGAAATGAACAAGAGATGGCAGCGCCGGCGCTTGCGTCGCGCTAGTGGTTATCTCTGGCGCCCGCAACGCTATCGGTGATATTCGGCCGTTTCTGAGCCAGCCGAGTCGGGCTGAGTCACTTGCGTTTCACGAAATAGCGATAACGTGGCCTAGAACGTGCGCGCATCACCACTGGTAGGTCGCGTATGTTGTCTCAAGCAAGAAAACAAGGGCATTGGCGCCAACGTGCGATGACTCATTGCATTTTCCGGGGACACGCATCCTAGCTCTTGAAGCAGACGACGGCTTGTACGCAGCAGACGACGGAAGCGCGAAGCGTTTTCGACGGAACAATCATACGCTTTGAGATAGCTGCTTTATTTTTACTGCGGAGGAAAACTGTTTTGCTTTACCGATAACGTTACATTCAGTGCCTTCATTTCAGTTTCTTAGGCGAAACGTCAAGGTGGCGTCACGTTACGTAAGCAAAACTGGGCCACCGGCGCCATTTTGTTTGCGTCGCGCCTACGTCACGCACCGAAGAAAATGGCGGAATGTCCAGAATAGCGCCCCTGTTCAGTTGCTGCAACGTCACAAAGTTGCAGTATACAAAATTTGTGACAGCGGGGCGGAGAGAGCAGCCAATCAGGAAGCGGTCACCTCCCCGGAAGTTTACCTCCGTCGTTTGTCGTCTGCTTGCAAACAGTATACTACAAAGCCAAATGTTTCTCGTCTTCCAATTGAATGAAATCTTTATCTAAAAAAATGTATTTTTTCTTCTCAAGCTTAAACACGTTTTCAAATAGTAGTACGTGTGACTACTGCAATTTATAACTATTAGGTTCTTTGCGTCGTCCCTAGGTGGTGTCGCGCACAGCGAGAAGGAAAAAGAAAAAAAAACGACGGGAAGAGTGGCGCACTTTTCAAGAGGCAGCGACAACATCCCAGTGGCTCGCTGGCACCGATGATGTTGTCGATTTCTCTGTACAACCAACGAATTATTTGTTTCGAGAAAGAAAAACGACGCCGGAATTCACTTTCTGTCATTTCTTCAAACGCGTTTCGCACCGCCACCAGCTCTCCTCCTTCCTCTAGAAGCGCCAGCGCAACAACCTAAGTTTCCAACGGAAGCGCCATTTTCTCGAATTAAACTATGGATCTGATTCAAACGTGCCATTCCGCAGCCGAAAAGGCCTCCTGTTGGATCCAATCCAATCCACCAGACGCGCCATACGAAGCCGTATGATCGCTCCAAACTTCTCAACTCCCGTCGCGTTCGGACGAAATACTCGGTGGGCGGATGATTGACAGGAGCGTGTCGTCATTTTGACGTCACCAAAAACGGGGCGGCGCCCCGCGGCTGGCGACGTCGGCGCGGAGTAGGCCAATCGCGCGCACCGGTGCACTTTGCTGCGATTGGGTGGATGTGTCGTTTTCCCCTTATAGAAGAAGCAACAATTATGACGGCATCATGACCGCGAGCGCACACCATGTGCTCCTAGATCTTAGGCGATTTGGACCACTCGGTCGGCGTTGAAGACGCGAAGGCGACGGTAGGGCAGGAGTCGGACCACGAATCTCGAATTACGGCGATGGAACAACCACGATGGGATCTTGAGCATGAGCACATACCTAGTGTCCCAAGCTGGTAGAGAATTCGCGTCATTCAGCGGGTGTAAGTGGCTACATAGGTAGATAAGTCCCACAGGGCTCAAGTATGCAAATAACGCTAATCGCGAACTTAATGGCGGCTGAACTCGCCTGACGATGACGGTCGACGGTAACGCGTTTACCATTGAATAGGTGTTGCAACGTAACGTATTGCCACTGTCCAAACGAGTTATGTATCAGGCGTTAATGCAGCGGGATTCCTCCTTCGCGCTTTCCTACCAACACAGAAATCCATAAGCTGCCTGCTAAATTGTCGAGTCACTGTTCTTTCGGAGTCTTTGTGACGGGGATATGACTCCCATAAGCATCAAGAAATTTAAGGGATCTTTAGTAACGTTTGCTGCCGTGCCGGGCTAGTTGGCACATGGCTTTTCGAAATGATTTCAGGCGCGAAACGTAAAACGCGGACAGTAGAATAAAGGAAACGGACAGGCGCACACTCGCAACTGATAATTATTTACCTCGATGCTTCACTTATATGCCCTCAGGCATGGAGGCATGTGAACACGAGCATGCACGGATAAGATCTCATGAGATACAAACCAAACCTAACCATATCCTATCGGCCCCTCGTGTCTGTGCGCGTCTCCGACACACACGCGCACACACTATACATATATATATATATATATATATATATATATATATATATATATATATATATATATATATATATATATATATATATATATATATATATATATATATATATATATAGGCAAAACTAGCTTTTATTGGGCGAACCTGTGCCCACAAAACAGGCTGCACTTAAAGCACAACGAGAGCGGCGAACACAGTCTGCGCTCGTCGAAAATCTGATCAGCGCGTCAAGCGCGTCGCCTTTTATACATCAGTCGTCGAATGTTCCAGAGTAATCGATGGGACCCGCGTGCTTTCCACAAAGTTCTACAATATTCGCGTCGCGCACACATGCGATCAGACTACACAAGGTTCGGTCACAGACAGCGGATGGAAGCATCGATAATATTCCAGAAACGTTCGATACATACAGGTGCGTCCTGCGCTGTGCGATAACATTTGTAAGGCGGTGATACATATATATATAGAAAATTATAAGTCATAGCTCTCGTAGTATAGCCCTCTGGGCCGTTTCCGTTCTTTTTTTTTTGTTCTTTCGAAAGTAGTCCAATTAGGGTTATTATAATTACACGAAGATATTCGAGTGCTGATTGCCGTGTTATAGTTTGTTAACGAAGCTTTCCCTCAAGTCAAAATATTTTAAGGCAGTTTTCCTAGTCTCTAAAGCCGCTCGAGTTCACGCTGCTCCTCTGGCGGCCATTTTTCCTAGAAATTATGCCTTCCAACCACGAAATCGACTGTCGCGGACAACATCAGTCCCTTTTCACGTAAGTATGAGGCTCGGAGCAGCAGCTATGGCGCTTGAAAGTAACCTGGGGCGTGACGAACCAAACGACTGAGCTATCTTTCCGGGCAACATCCAAGGGTCATGAGTTCAAATCACCTGTCATGTTCCTTTTTCCCCCTTTTTCTATTTTCTTTCTTTCTTTACCAGAGAGTGCGTTACCAGAACCGGTAACGCACTCTCTCACCAGAGCAGGATTGGCCACCCTGGTGCAGTACTTGGCCACAACCTCCCATATGAATACAACAATCAAACCCCGGCCCTCAGTCCCCAGCAGCCGCGAAGCAACTGACCACGGCGGCGGTCAGATCTGTGACGCTGCAGAGGGTGCTAAGAATACCTGGCTCCGGACAGGCCGCCATTGGAATCTGAACCTGGCAACGTTTAACGTTAGAACGTTATCTAGTGAGGCGAATCTAGCAGTGTTATTGGAGGAATTAGAGGGTAGTAAATGGGATATAATAGGGCTCAGTGAGGTTAGGAGGACAAAAGAAGCATATACAGTGCTAAAAAGCGGGCACGTACTGTGCTACCGAGGCTTAGCCGAGAGACGAGAACTAGGAGTCGGATTCCTGATTAATAAGGAAATAGCTGGTAACATACAGGAATTCTATAGCATTAACGAGAGGGTAGCAGGTCTTGTTGTGAAACTTAATAAGAGGTACAAATTGAAGGTGGTACAAGTCTATGCCCCTACATGCAGTCATGATGACCAGGAAGTCGAAAGCTTTTATGAAGACGTGGAATTGGCGATGGGTAAAGTCAAAACAAAATACACTATACTGATGGGCGACTTCAATGCCAGGGTAGGCAAGAAGCAGGCTGGAGACAAGGCAGTGGGGGAATATGGCATAGGCTCTAGAAATAGCAGAGGAGAGTTATTAGTAGAGTTTGCAGAACAGAATAATATGCGGATAATGAATACCTTCTTCCGCAAGCGGGTTAGTCGAAAGAGGACGTGGAGGAGCCCGAATGGTGAGACTAGAAATGAAATCGACTTCATACTCTGCGCGAACCCTGGCATCATACAAGATGTAGACGTGCTCGGCAAGGTACGCTGCAGTGACCATGGGATGGTAAGAACTCGAATTAGCCTAGACTTGAGGAGGCAACGGAAGAAACTGGTACACAAGAAGCCAATCAATGAGTTAGCGGTAAGAGGAAAACTAGAGGAATTCCGCATCAAGCTACAGAACAGGTATTCGGCTTTAACTCAGGAAGAGCACCTTAGTGTTGAAGCAATGAACGACAATCTCATGGGCACCATTAAGGAGTGCGCAATAGAAGTCGGTGGTAACGCCGTTAGACAGCAAACCAGTAAGCTATCGCAGGAGACAAAAGATCTGATCAAGAAACGCCAATGTATGAAAGCCTCTAACCCTACAGCTAGTATAGAACTGGCAGAACTTTCTAAGTTAATCAACAAGCGTAAGACAGCGGATATCAGGAACTATAATATGGATAGAATTGAACAGGCTCTCAGGAACGGAGGAAGCCTAAAAACAGTGAAGAAGAAACTAGGAATAGGCAAGAATCAGATGTGTGCGTTGAGAGACAAAGCCGGCAATATCGTTACTAATTTGGATGAGATAGTTCAAGTGGCTGAGGAGTTCTACAGAGATTTATATAGTACCAGTGGCACCCACGACGATCGTGGAAGCGAAAATAGCCTAGAGGAATTCGAAATCCCGCAGGTAACGCCAGAAGAAGTAAAGAAAGCCTTAGGAGCTATGCAAAGGGGAAAGGCAGCTGGGGAGGATCAGGTAACAGCAGATTTGTTGAAGGATGGTGGTCAGATTGTTCTAGAGAAACTGGCCACCCTGTATACGCAATGCCTCATAACCTCGAGCGTACCGGAATCTTGGAAGGAACGTTAACATAATCCTAATCCATAAGAAAGGGGACGCCAAAGACTTGAAAAATTATAGACCGATCAGCTTACTGTCCGTCGCCTACAAAGTATTTACTAAGGTAATCGCAAATAGAATCAGGAACACCGTAGACTTCTTTCAACCAAAGGACCAGGCAGGATTCCGTAAAGGCTACTCAACAATAGACCATATTCACACTATCAATCAGGTGATAGAAAAATGTGCAGAATATAACCAACCCTTATATATAGCTTTCATTGATTACGAGAAAGCGTTTGATTCAGTCGAAACCTCAGCAGTCATGGAGGCATTACGGAATCAGGGTGTAGATGAGCCATATGTAAAAATACTGGAAGATATCTATAGCGGCTCGACAGCCACCGTAGTCCTCCACAATGAAAGCAACAAAATCCCAATAAAGAAAGGCGTCAGACAGGGAGATACGATCTCTCCAATGCTATTCACCGCATGTTTACAGGAGGTATTCAGAGACCTGGAGTGGGAAGAATGGGGGATAAAAGTTGATGGAGAATACCTTAGCAACTTGCGATTCGCTGATGATATTGCCTTGCTTAGTAACTCAGGAGACCAATTGCAATGCATGCTCACTGACCTGGAGAGGCAAAGCAGAAGGGTGGGTCTGAAAATAATCTGCAGAAAACTAAAGTAATGTTTAACAGTCTCGGAATAAAACAGCAGTTTACGATAGGTAGAGAGGCACTGGAAGTGGTAAGGGAATACATCTACTTAGGGCAGGTAGTGACCACGGATCCGGATCATGAGACTGATATAACCAGAAGAATAAGAATGGGCTGGGGTGCGTTTGGCAGGCATTCTCAAATCATGAACAGCAGGTTGCCACTATCCCTCAAAAGGAAAGTGTATAACAGCTGTGTGTTACCAGTACTCACATATGGGGCAGAAACCTGGAGGCTTACGAAAAGGGTTCTGCTGAAATTGAGGACGACCCAACGAGCTATGGAAAGAAGAATGATCGGTGTAACGTTAAGGGATAAGAAAAGAGCAGATTGGGTGAGGCAACAAACGCGGGTAAATGACATCTTAGTTGAAATAAAGAAAAAGAAATGGACATGGGCCGGACATGTAATGAGGAGGGGAGATAACCGATGGTCATTAAGGGTTACGGACTGGGTTCCAAGGGAAGGGAAGCGTAGCAGGGAGCGGCAGAAAGTTAGGTGGGCGGATGACATTAAGACGTTTGCAGGGACAACATGGCCACAATTAGTACATGACCGGGGTAGTTGGACAAGTACGAGAGAGGCCTTTGCCCTGCAGTGGGCGTAACTAGGCTGATGATGATGATGATGATGATGATGATGATGAAACGTGTCGCCGGATAAAAACAGCAAGTACACGTGTCCATATATATATATATATATATATATATATATATATATATATATATATATATCAGTGAAGCATATAATCCCAGGATCCGGCACAGAAATAGTTTAAGCAATAGAAGCACATAGGGCAAATAACAGGACTTTACTAACGCTTCGGCCGCGGTCCAGCGTTCGTCTATGTGACCTTGATCACAAAGCCCGGACCGCGACCGAAACATCAAGAAATCGGTTCATTACGGCATCTACTTAACTGTGTATATATATATATATATGTATATATATATATATATATATATATATATATATATATATATATATATATATATATATATATACAGTGAAAGCTCGTTAATTCGAACTTCAATAATTCGAATTTATGGCTAATTCGAACTGTACGATTTGGTCCGGCCAAGCTCCACAGAAGTGTATGTATAAAAAAGTCCGTTAATTCGAACGCGAGAAGGTTCCCTCACGGATAATTCGAACTACGCTCGCCTGGCACACGGCCAGAGAAACGCGCCTACTGCCTACAAACAAGGCTGTATTGCCTCCGAAACGGAGAGAACGGCGCGCGAAGGCAAAATCGAAAAAAAAATTGGAGGACGCTTAAGCTTCGCCTTCAAGAGTGGGACGCGACAGCGTTCCCGTCGACCCGCCAAGGGGTATAAGACAATGCGCTACGGCACAGCAATCACTTACGATGCGCCCCGCATCGGACTTAGCGCCCACCTATCACGCGGTGAACGTCGAGCAACGCAGCGTTCGGCGCGACAACGAAACGTGCGCCTGAGCGAACGAAACGAACCAAAGAACTCGGTGTCTCGGAGGGGAAACGATCTACGCCACCCAAACGTCGTGATCGGCACGGGCAGAGAGATAGATAGTAATCTAAACCGGAAGCACGGCGAAGCGTCGTCAGGGGAGAGGGAGTCCCGCGACGCGCCTGGCAGCGGTCCCAATGCGCGCGCGGCGCGCCTCCTGTCGGGGCAGCGCCGTACATTGAGAGGAGGGGGTCTTCTGTGTTTGCCGCAAGATGGCTCTGCGTGTGCGGAAAGCGCAAAAGAAATGCAGCGGAAACGCACTTCGCAACTCGTGTAATTGTGACTTCTGTACGTTACATGTTCATAATTACCGATATACACCGCAGTATAACTTTCCACGGCTGGTTTCGAAGGCAACACCGCATTCACTAGAGGCGCGTTTGCACCGCTTGGAATCATCGAACTCGTGGCTGAGTGGTAGCGTCTCTGTCTCACACTCCGGAGACCCGGGTTCGATTCCCACCGGGCCAATCTTGGAAGTTGCTTTTTATTTATGAAGCGCCTGCCGTGATTTATCGCTCACGGTCAACGCCGCCGACGCCGACACCCGACGCCGACGACACCGGCTTTTCTGCGACACGAGCTCCTTAACGCTATCGCGTTAAAATCTAAACGACGCGGGGTCAGCCAGAAGGCAGCGGCAGCTGCCGCCTCTCCGTTCTACGTAACCTCCGAGACTTCGTGCCCGTTGCGAATCTCGGAGGCTTTGCAAATCTTGTACAGGTGCTAATGTTGTGCGGAGATGGCACGGGAAGCGCCATCGTAACACAGCGAATCAAGTACATCGCAGCTGCGCTTGCAATCAAGAACCAACGAATCAGGGCCTTCGCCACCTTCACATGTTCAGCGTCTTTGTCTCGGCAGTCTTCATCGGTTGTGCACGTCTGTTTTCAGCTTAGGAGGTATCGGCCATCGCGATTCATTGTGATGGTGTTAAGCCTCGGCTAACGTTCGTTTCGGTGGACATCGGTAGTGTGGCATAGTCGGACCCAGAGCTTCGACTTCAAGATGGCGTGTGCCCGCGGCACACGCCATCACTTTCTGACACGCCAAATTTCTGACATTACCTACTGCTTCGAAATCGCAGTGTACTGTTGCTCTCCTTCACTTTCGTTAGTTCGAACTTTCGTTAATTCGAACTGAAGCGGCTTCCCCTTGCGGATCGAATTAATGAGCTTTTACTGTATATATATATATATATATATATATATATATATCTATATATATATATACAGTGAAAGCTCGTTAATTCGAACTTCAATAATTCGAATTTATGGATAATTCGAACTGTACGATTTGGTCCGGCCAAGCTCCACAGAAGTCTATGTATAAAAAAGTCCGTTAATTCGAACGCGAGAAGGTTCCCTCACGGATAATTCGAACTACACTCGCCTGGCACACGGCCAGAGAAACGCGCCTACTGCCTACAGACAATTGAGGCTGTATTGCCTCCGAAACGGAGAGAACGGCGAGAGAAGCAAAATCGGAAAGAAATCTAACCTACGCGGGGTCAGTCAGAAGCCAGCGGCGGCTGCCGCCTCTCCGTTCTACGTAACCTCCGAGACTTCTTGCCCGTTGCGAATCTCGGAGGCTTTACAAATCTTGTACAGCTGCTAATGTTGTTCGGAGATGGCACGGCAAGCGCCAAAACACAGCGAATCAAGTACGTCGCAGCTGCGCTTGCAATCAAGAACCAACGAATCAGGGCCTTCGCCACCTTCACATGTTCAGCGTCTTTGTCTCGGCAGTCTTCATCGGTTGTGCACCTCTGCTTTCAGATTAGGAGGTATCGGCCATCGCGATTCATTGTGATGGTGTTAAGCCTCGGCTAACGTTCGTTTCGGTGGACATCGGTGGTGGGGCACAGTCGGACCCAGAGCTTCGACTTGAAGATGGCGTGTGCCCGCAGCAAACGCCATCACTTTCTGACATGCCCTACTGCTCCCAAATCCCAGTGTATTGTTGCTCTCCTTCAATTTCGTTAGTTCGAACTTTCGTTAATTCGAACTCAAGCGGCTTCCCCTTGCGCTTCGAATTAACGAGCTTTTACTGTATATATATATATATATATATATATATATATATATATATATATATATATATATATATATATATATATATATATATATATATATATATATATATATATATATATATATAGCCCCCAGAGAGTGAGTGAACACCAACAATGCTACGGCATTAAAACTGCAACACAAGACATCTCCCGCTCAATGTTGACGTGCATCCGATAAACAATGAACAAACTTAGTGACACATCGTATTGCCACCACACAAAGACCACATTTAAGGTGTCTTTGCTGCCGAGCTCCCAACTCCCGTGTCCTTTCGATACGCTGGGTCGTTCCGCGAGGTCGTCCCACAGTTCGCGCGTGGCGCTTCTGCAAATAAACATTCAGGGAAGTTTGTCTTCCATACTTTCCTCGATGTATGCAATCGTCGCGCCCTTGTTGATGTGTTGAACTCTTGGCTGAAGTTTGTTAGCATCACTTTAGCTTTCTGCGACGATACCTGTTGCAACGCAAATTTGACGGCCGAGCAATAGACTGTGGTCGCCATCGATGGCGTCTTCTACACCTGCGGGAGCTGCTTCGCTGCCGACGGAAATGACAATGCTGGTGCGACGCGGGATGCTGGCTTGGTCCTCGAGTACACTGAAGGCATGGTGACTACGGGCGTTCTCCGGCGGTATTGCTTCATCTTCGGGTAGCGTTATTAACTTTGACTTGAGGTCGATGATAGGGCCATGTTGGTTCAGGAAGGCCAGCCGGAAACGACGTTTCGTGAACACTGTTGGAGGTGAACGAAGGTGGCAGGGTAGGTCCTGTCATGAATGGTAATTCTTGCTGTGTAGATTCTAGCCAGTGTTATTAGGTGTCCCTCAGCTGTCTGAATTTGAGGGCTCTCCCATGCAGTCTTAACTTTCTTCGGCTGGACAGCAAAGGGTCCACTCGTGACGGACTAGTCGGCTCCGGTATCTACTAAGGCGGTGACTACGCGGCCATCGGGAAGCACGTCGAGATTGGTGTTATTTGTCTTGCGTTGCAGTTAGGTTTAGGTGTCGGATCACGGCTGCATCGTGTTGATCTGTGGCTGGAACGTCGCGCGGTCACGTCTTCTTTTGGCGGGTATTCCTTGCTTCTAGGCTGCTTCGGGGTGGCGGCGTCTCGTTGACATGTCGTCAAAATAGTCTTTTCGGCATCTTCGGCGGCGTCACAGGGTTTTCGTCAGTTCGACGAACACCGATCGCACCTCCATCGGATGCAGCTTTTAGTTTTCTGGATATGGGGCTGACGGACCGGCCCCGAGCAGGGCCAGTGATGGCGCTGCGGCGACAGGTAGCGACCTAGTGACGGCTCTGCTGAGTTGCGGCGAGGTAGACGGCAAATATCGAGAGGACGTTCACCTTGCTGCGAGCGTGAAGCCCTGACGTGGAACCCTCGTAGTCACATTTCGGATCATGGGCACCGGTGGTAGACGTGGCTCGTTTCTCCGCAGAGCGAGTACAGCGGACGATGGTCGGGGGCACTTCAAACGTCGGTCTTCATTGGAACGCTGCGCTGGACGACGGTCGGTCGTGCTTGCAGCGTTGAACGACGGAATTGCGGCGATGTGGGGCCCTGACACGTGCGCGCAAGGGGACCATGTTGGTAGGTGACAGCGGCGTATGTCACCACTCCTGGCTGGGGTTGCGGCGATTAGGGCTTCGCCTGAGCAACTCCAAGCGGTCGCTGTAAGTCCTCCTTGACAATGTCAGTGACCGAGGCCAGCTGAGGTTGCCTTGGGGGAACAAATACAGGAGCGCGTTGCCTTGTCTTTGTTCCTTCTTAGTGTGCTGTCACTGTTGGCGCTTCATCTTTTGAAAATTCAGTGAACTCACTAAGTTTTATGTTTTTCGTAAAGATAGGCAGGGTACTCGGGGCGGTGGCGTTCTTATCGCAATAAAAAAAAACGGCCACGGCCGAAAACCGAGAAGTTCCATGGCTTATTTTTCGTGCTAATCGGATACCCCTTACAAAAAATTTTAGTAACATTTTATAAACCGTCTTTAGACAAATGTTACTAGAACCTATCGACATTCTATAAAACGTCTTTAGACACCGTAACAACTTCCTAGTAACCTCCTGCCAACTATTGGCCACCGATATTGAATTGAAAGTATAGATATAAAATGTCGATAGAAGTCTTACCGACTGCTTATTATCTTATGTCGTTAGAAAGTGTCAACTATGAAGCGACTATTTATTGACCACCTTTATACATCCTAACTACTTGCTAGTAACATCCTGTCGACTATTCGCCACAGATAGTTGACAGGATATTACTAGATAGTCGTTAGGATGTATAAAGGTGGTTAATAAATAGTCGCTTCACAGTTTTTAGAAAGTACATAAAAATTTTATCCAGAGGTAATTACTTTTGCAATTATATATTGCAAAAGTAAGGTTTGATTATCTCTGAATAAAATTTTTATTTGCTTCCTAAAAACTGTGCAATGACTATTTATTAACCACCTTTATATATCCTAACGACTTGCTAGTAACATCCTGTCAACTATCTGTCTTTGGCGAATAGTGATTGCCAAGTGGCTAGGTGTGGCATGCAACAGAAGAAGACGGGTTTCCATTTGTGCTTGAACACATCCATTTAATATCCCCGGGCTAGTAAGGAGGACGAGTTCTCCAGCTGCCCTGGAAGTAGGCTGAAATGTTGCGTTGTGTAGTCTAGAAATGAGAAGAAAAAAGGCAATATATTAGTTTTGCTACAGTGACATGAGACAATAAGTGCCATGAGAAGTGCACAAGAGACAAGCTTTCAATCCTGTGAGCTATAAACATCTCCACCTGTTTTGTGCAAAGTCCTAAAAATGCATGAAATGACTGAATTCGTGCATTAAAGCTGGGAGCGTGATGGATGTGCATAACACCAACAGATGCACGACACATAAACTCTATCGTACCAATTGTCATCTACAAACAAAAGCTGTAAATCAACTTCAGTTTAATGAACTTCGATATTCGTATTGTGACTAGTACATGGAAGTTTTATGTGTGAATTATCTTAGGAAAGGCAAGGTGTCAGTCATAACTATGCTGCAGCTTTGCTTGGGCACAGGTACATAGAAGAGTTGATTTTTATGTTGCACTTAAGAAACACGAAATGATACAAGCAACATGTAAGCAGTTCAACAGGCATTACGGACGTTCTACAGCAAGATTACAAAATGCCTTTGTTGTGCAGGCAGACATTGTCAAAGTGAGCTTGTTACTAAACATGTTAGCTTTCCACAAGAGAGGATATTATATTATCAGTGCATTCACATGACCAGGGCCTCTATCACAAAAATACACATGCCAACAGTAATGACAATTTTCTAGTTATGGTGGCAAAGCTTGCATTATAATATGCTATTATAATCAGGTTAATAGCTATTTTAGCAGGAAAGAAAGGAGTGTACCCTAAGATAGCATTGATATTGCCATGAAAGGAGTTTTGTTGAAAACTGCACAAAGAATATTAAGATGCTTCTTTGTGACATACATACCTACTATGGTGTTGACCTTCTTGGAATCCAACGGATCCTTCTGTGGAAGGCATTTGACAGCCGCCCAAAGAAGGACCTCCCTTCAACGTCTTCTATTGAAAAAGGAGCTTTAAGGAGGCCCTCCGCGAAGTGAAAGCCTGAGTTGTTAGCATCCAGGCACAGCCTCTTCAGCAGGCCCTTTTCAACGTATACACCGTCACCGATGTCTACCTGTGAAAGAATACAACAACCAAAGATCCATTTTATACGCATTTGATCAAGGAATGGTTAGGAAGTAGGGTAAGGTTTGCAAAAACGGAAGTCGCTGCTTCTTGTTGATTCGGTTTAAAGAACAAAGCAGCCTTACGTATACCATACATGCATTGTACTGAGCTGTGTACTTTTACGTAAGACTAGAAAGTATTGGGAACTTCAATGCGAAAGAAAGACATGCATCTGCCTAGAACTAAGCAAATGTGTGCCACCCCTTGACACAGAGTGAGATCTGGTGCTGTTTTAGTGATTAGCAGACATTGAAAGCTTCAAGCCTCATCGAGTATAGGGCCAAGCTGTGCTCGATTAGTGGCGCACAAGTGCTCGAGAACTATCAAACAAGATGCAATTGTCTTCAAATACAATTCTGACTTCCCCTTGCAGGCATGCACTTTTAAATTTACTGACTGCACTTGGGTGTAAAGATTTTGTCTGACAGAGTGAATAAACAATATACGCAAGCAGCATTTTCATAGTTAGCGTAGTCTTTAATAGGTACTGATACCTTCAATTTAGAAAGCGCTGTATATTGGGCCTCATCAAACTAATTTCACAAAAGGTTTGCCAAGGTAGAAGCATAGAACTTTAGTCATTAGAAGACAGGTGAAAGTAGTTAATTATTGCAATTATTACTGAAAATAAATTTCAGACAGCTCATCCCAATGAGAAATGGATGCAAGCAGTTTGTACATGCCACATAAGCATTTAGATATCAAAAATAGGGATTAGAGAAAACCTTCCCTTAGAGGTTCATTATTACAAGCAGCCATGCCCTCGAGAAGACATAACTTTTTTTTCTGTAGGCAGAAAGAGGCTCGAGTATTTTATTGACACATATATGTGCCCATGCATATATGTCATCTCTGTTGTAAACCTTTTTTTCATGTACATGCAAGGTGTGTATATAACATCTCATTGTGCACAAAATTTGCGTAATAATTTAAAGACCGCGATTTTGTAGCGATGGTATTCCTTTGCGCTATTCGTTAGTAGGCTGACCGACGCCCCGGCCCGTGCTACGTACTGCAGCTGCCGGCCGTTAGCGGTGGGCGAGAAGAGTGATATAGAATCGAGGGGTAAGTATTGCTACAAAATCGCAGTCTTCAAATTATTACGCACTGCCGAACGAACACAAACTTTCAATGTGTTTTCATAATTGTGTGCCCATTCAGGCATAGCAATCAAGGCGGGTAGCAGAATGCAAGTACGCTGTAACATCAGAGGAAGCTTTCGCGAAATTGCTTGCTAAATGTGCACAGCAACATGGCTAACATACGATAGGAAAGCGCTTTGCTCTAGCTAGTTACACAACGCTCATTACGTAAATCATAAGCTTCAAGAATGCGCGCAAGCGCCAAACTTGCTTACCTTTCAAGACTTGGCAAACGCTCCTTCGTCTAACAGGTACAGAAGCACCGACGTTTCTCTGGCGCAAGCACTGTAGAACTGCCGATGAACTCCAGCTCCACAAAAGCACAACCTTCAACAGTCTTCCAAACACTACAATTCGAAGCCCCAGTACCAGACTTTTGACGAGAGCGCCGGCAGGCAGCTCGGCAGAACAAAGGCAGTTCGGACGGGAGCTGTACTAGGGCACTCACTGACGACAGTGGTGGATCGCTCGAAACACACGGCGAACTAATGGCGTTACACGAGTCCGGAGGGTTTGGGATGGTCACTGCACACAACAAGCAGCACGTTTTGTCTAGGCACTTTTAAAATTTACCTCAAATACCACCTTACTGCAGGGAGCACTAACGACAACCAACGTGGTGTGTCGACCAAACAAGTACTACAGTAGCGCCACTCTGCGGTTTTTTAGAAAAACGTATCTTAAATGAAAAAATTGCATGTTTTTTCCTAATAACATTTGATAGAGTCTTTTAATAAATTTATTTGGTCCAGAAGTGTGTACTTTGTACTTTGTGATACGAAGTCTAAGGAAATGTATATATAATAAAAACTAAGCGGATGTTGCCTTCAAGATTCGCAATTGCTTCAGGTGCATGCAGGTTGCAAAAGCATGGCCTTCGAGATCAGACTGTCACTCAAAGGAAGCCGTAGTAGGAGGCGGAGAGGCATTTAGGCCCCAATAATTGGGTTTACAGTGCCTAGGTAGGCTTCCTTATTTATAAAGTGTATACGGGGACTTCAGCCGAACCATGAGCGAGCTATACAGACGCACGCGGTACGATTCGGTGTCCGATCCGACGTGCGGCGCTGCATGTTACGGCATGAGCGGCGCGTAAGCTCCGCCCACATCCAACTCCCCAGCTTGAGTTGATATTCACGTCGAGAAACGCAATATAAACAACTCTGCACCACACTGCTTCGCTTTACGCGAAGGCTGTCGATAAAATTATGCCCCTGTGAGTGACAGAACACTTCACGACGGCGGGTTGTCCACTGACGGCTCCGCTAAAGCCAGCGATAGGGCCGGTAGGCATAGCTAGGCGGACGCTGCAGCCGACGGCGCTTGCGATCCAGTCCGAGCTCGTCGAAGAGTGCTTATTTTTGCCAAAACAATGAACACTGTACACTTAGGTCGGCCGTAATTAAATACAATTGGTTTACTCGACGCAGTCGTTGCGAAGGGCAAACGTGCAAGCGGCCTCGCTCAGACGGTCGGTGTGTGATGTCTGCTCGCGAAATGCCCTCGCGTCGCGGCTCCCGATCTCACCAGTAGCTTAGCGCTAGTGTACAAGGCGCTGGTTTGCGTAACAGGCACACGTTCGAGATATTTACTGAACTGGTAACTATTTCATGTCAGAAACAAACTGCAGCAGGCAAGGAAAAAGGATAACTGCGAGAAACCGGAAAGCCAGCACCGCCTCCGTGGAGGGAACGTCAGAGAACGTCACATGCCAGCCGCGCTGCCAATGGCTGCGGCCAGACGACGGTGCAGTTGTCGGACACGTCGAACGATGAAAATCTGCCCGGTTTGTCGCACGCCGGACATCCGATCCGGCGCTTCGGCACGGCAAAACACCTCGATTCGGGCTGCAGTTTCGGCGCGTCAGACGCCGGATCGGACACCAAATCGGACCGTGTGTCTCCCGCTTTAGTTGGCGAACACGAGCCGATCAGCGCGCCGTCTAGTGCGATGGTGCATGGCCTACGGGCTTCTTTGACACCTACTGAGCACAAATTCATGATCACCGCTCATATACACGCTTCCCATGGCACTAGCTGTCGTGTTTTCGAGAATACGTGCCCACATCTTGAATTGGTGAGACCATATTTTCTCTTAGCGTCCGGTATTAGAAGCATTTTTTTTCTATGAACATTCTACTATCATCTGTTACTAGGAAGTTGATTAAAAATTAGGAAAACAGTTACTGTGCAAAAAAAAACATTTTTTTTAATGCAGCCAGTCTTTGCATATTCATTTATAGTTCAGATGCTGTTATATGTTCATTTTTCACTAAATCATTTTTAACAACTTTGTAGTAACCAGTGTTACCAGAAAGTTGATTGCAAATTGTGGAAAGTTACACCTGTCCATGAAACAACACTGTCTTGCACCAGCTATGTTCACTGAATAATTATAACCTTATTGAATAATATTCATGCATGTTTTGTAACTTGGGTTATGTACTTTAAGAACATAATTATTTTTATTACCTTCCTATTGAATCGTGTTTTTAAAAAGTTAAAATAGTGTGTCTTAACTTTCTAGTAACTTTCTTTTTACATACTGAAGTTAGAAAAGAAGTAACCAACTTTCTTTTGACAAACGTTACTAAAAAGTAAAAGTCAATAGGATGTTACTAAAGTTGATAGGATGTTGATAAAAGTTCTAAAGAAAGTAAGGAAGCATTTTTGTATGGGACTACTGCTACTCGGTGTCTGCTATCATCCCCCAAACGCTAATCCTGACTTCTCCCGCGGACACCTTTAACCATGTAACAAATACATCCCCGAACGCTTGCATCTTCCTTCTTGGCAACTTCAATTACCCACACGTCAGCTGTTAAACTTATTCTAGCAAAGCTACGAGTAACACAGTGGCCAAACAGTTCTTAGATATTTCCTTAATTTTATCCTCTCCCAGATAACAAAAACAACGCAAGCCGCTCACGGCATTTCTAACATACTTGATATCATGCTGACCGGGGGCCCCGATTTTTATTAATCATATCATGAGAAGCCGACAAGAAAAACACACCAAGGAAAACATGGAGGAAATTACTGGTACTTAATAATTAAATACATAAATTATAAATAATGGCGATAAAAGTGGATGAAAAAGCAACTTGCCGCAGGTGGGCAACGGTTCCACGTGTTCGCATTACGGGTGCGGCGCTCTATTCAATTGAGCTACCGCGACGAGGTATCCCCATACACTTTCTTGGATATTTATGTGTTACTACTAGCACTCCCCATGAGAGTGTCAGCTAGCGCCACCACTCACAAACTTTGGCGGTAGATGTGGAACATCCTTTCTGCCGCAGGCGTCACGAGTACGTGATCTTTCTGAGTGAAGGCAACTGGTTAATAAACCCGCACATGCTACCTGAAGGCAGCAATGTTGCCGGATATGAGACCCTCGTTATGTAAGAGCGAGAAGAAAGGGGGTTAACCAAGGGGCCCGATTTTTATTAATCATTTCATGAGAAGCCAACAAACAAAGACACAAAGGAAAACCCCGCACAATTAGCAATAAACCCAATCAATTCTGGCAAGTAATCAATCTCCAGTCATTCTTTGGTAACGGAATTTAGAAAGATAGTAAAATTTCTCCTGAACCTTCACTGTGCAAAGCTGTTTAATAGCCCTTTATCACCTATTTTCACTGCCGAACCACATGTGCCTGTTGCTTTGCCTGTTCTAGCCATGCCTCCAATGCCAGATTTTATTTTTTCTACACGTGAAATATCCGCACTGATTAATAAACAGAAATTATGCTCATCAGCCGGTGCTGACGAAATCACCTCAAAGCTTTTAAGAAAAATAATCTGTGGATCGTAAGTACTGCGGAAATGTATGTGCGCGGTGCTTTATATGCTGTTTTATTTGATTGGCGATAATTAGCTAACTATATAATTAGCTATGTTGGCGGCGAATGTGTCATTTCTCCAGTGTTTAGTCCAATGCGAGAACGCAACGAAACGTGGTACAGACCGCGGCTGCCACAATGTGATGTGCGATGTCAGGCAATGACAAAGCTCAACCCTCTCACGGGTTATGAACAATGACGCTCAACAACATCTCACGCAAGAGCGTCTCCCTGTGTGTTCTGTGGATTACGCAGACAAACCGCAGTGGTGCACGCAAGGTAACGTTTATCATCAACTCACCGTTCTGGCATTGGACTAAACGCTGGAAAAATGACACATTAAAAGAAATAAAATGAAATTACATTAAATGAAAAAAAGTACTTGAAAGTGCTATTATTCTCTTTTTTGGAGACATTAATTTTCCCGACATTAACTGGCACAGTGACACAGCTTTACTAACAAATCAAACTGAAGCGAGCGACTTTATGGAAGTGTGTTTAAATTACAGTTTAACACAGCTAGTACTGGAGCCAGCCCGTGTGTCGGGGACATCTGCCAATATTTTAGATCTTATACTAACCAGTCATCCTAAAAGCTTAACATCCCTGACATATCTTCGTGAGATTAGTGATCACAAAGTTATTCATGTTGCTTCACTTTCGCTCCCCCACCACGCGACATGCACGAGAAGACAATTCGTTTATGTGACAAAGGTAACTATGAGGCTCTAAATACTGAATTAAACGCATTCCTTTCTATCTTTGCAGATGAATTTAATAACCATTCGATTCATGACAACTAGCTGTTGCTTAAAAACAAACTATGTGAACTAAAGAATCAATTTATTCCCAGGATAACCATTCGATCCAATCGACAAAAACCACGGTTTTCGAAATGCTTAAAACAACTACAAAATAAAAAAGCGCCTTTATCGCCACGCTAAAGTTAAGGCAAGCTCAATTGCGTGGGAGAAATATTACGCTGCCGAAGCTGCGTACTTAATCGAAATTCGCGATGCCAAGCGGATCTTTTATCACAAGACCTTCCAAACATTTTACTTTCTAATCCAAGAAAATTCTGGCAGGTGAAAAACCCCAAAGAAGTGCGTATCAATAATCTTACTAACAAGCTGGGTGAATCAGTGACAGATTTAACCTGCGCTAATATGTTCAACAACGCGTTTTTTTCAGTCTTCACTAAAGAAATGGACACACTTCCAACCCCGCCAACCACAAATATACAATGAAACATGTCAGCCGTCACATTCACAGTGCGTGGGCTTTTATCTGTGATAGAAAATAATAAGTTGTCTTCATCATCAGGCATCGATGACATTAACTCTAAACTACTAAAAAACACGATACACATTTCTGCAGAGTTTCTATATTTATTATTTTCACAGTCACTTTCCACAGGCACCACGCCAGACGAGTGGAAGATCGGGAAGGTTACTCCAGTCTACAAATCGTGCAACAAAAATTCTCTTCTAAATTACCGCCCCATCTCATTGACAAGTGTTCCCTGCAAGATCATGGAGCACGCAATCAGCTCTCATATTATGAACTTTCTAGACGCTAATAACTTCTTTCATCCTTCACAGCACGGGTTCCGCAGGGGCCGTTCTTGCGAGAGCCAGCTTGCACTATTTCTTCATGATGTTCATGTTAATCTTTGCCGTAACAAACAGACGCCATATTTTTGGATTACGCGAAAGCGTTTGACAAAATCGCTCATCAACGCCTCTTACTAAAACTTTCTTGTTTGCATTTGCATCCTGATATCCTAAAATGGCTTGAGCAATTTTTAACGAACCGCTCACAGTATGTCTCATTTAATAATCACGTTTCAAACATTACACTCGTCACAACAATCGTACCACAGGGGTCCATCCTTGGCCCCCTTCTTTTTTTAATTTACATTAACGACTTACCCTGGCATGTGTCCTGCCATATCCGTATGTTTGCCGATGACTGCATTATTTACTGCGCATTCAATACTATCACTGACCAAATAACTCTTCAATCCGACCTTAACCGGGTAAAAGAAGGGCGTGATGTTTGGCTGATGACACTCAACTCTAATAAATGCAAACTTGTCTCGTTTACCCGTCGTCATCACCCTCTTCGCTTTTGTTATCGGATTGGTGACGTCACCGTGGAATCAGTGGAATCCTACAAATACCTAGGTATCACCTTGACTAATGATCTAACTTGGAATGCGCATGTTACTAATGGTATTTCATCGGCTAACAACACATTGGGATTTGTAAGACGTCGCCTTCTCCTCGGTCCATTGCATGCAAAAGTATTAGCGTATAGATCATTGGTAAAAACGAAACTCGAATACGCATCTGCCATCTGGGATCCGCATCAAGCATATCTTGCCAGTGCCCTCGAGGCAGTTCAAAATCGCGCTACCAGGTATATTCATTCCAGATACTCTTACAACGTCATCATATCATCTTTAAAAAAAGAATCTTCCTTATCGCTTCTATGCCTTCGTCACCGCATTGCCACCCTTTCCCTCTTCTACAGGTTCTACTATTCGACGCTCAATCGACCACCATACATTGTTCGCCGCATTGGCCATCCCCAGCAGTTATCACAACCACATTCACGCACAAATACATTTTCAGCCTCATTTTTCTACCGAGCATCTAAAGACTGGAATGGCCTTCCTCATCAAATCGAAGCCACCTGCTCTTCACAATTTTTTCAAGATATAACAGCTTTTTATTTCCAGAATTGAATGCAATATAGCACTTCTTTGTATATGTTGTATTCCCACCCCTTATGTAATACCCCTACTACGGGGTCTTTAAGGAAATAAAATGAAATGAAATTCTATTAACTAAATCTTTAAATGGGAGCCGACTTCCAGATGACTGGGTAACTGTCAGTCAAGCCCCTTCAAAGACTGGAAGCAGACATTATGTCACTAATTATCGCCTAATCTCTTTCATTTCCACTTCATGTAAAATTATTTAACATATAGTAGATAAACATATTTCGGAATTCATAGATAAGTATAACATTTGTCAAGTTCTCAACATGGATTCAAGAAAGGGTTTTCTACTTGCACTGAATTAGTAACTACCGTACATGATTTCCCTCAAGCTATAAATTCCTCAAAAAATATTGATGCAATTTGTATGGATTTAGTTATAGCTCTTGATGAAGGCTCTCTCAATAAACTACTTTTTAAACTAGATATAATGTTTAAAAACACTCAGGTACTAAACTGCATTTGTGCTTATCTCTCAAATCGAAAACAGTATGTTTCCTTTAACGATCAGTGTTCTCACACAGCATCAGTCGACTGTGGTGTCCCTCTGCGCTCCGTGTTCGGGCCCCTTTTGTTTCTTTTATTTATAGATTACATAACGCTAGACATACCAGTAAAAGTTAAGTTACATGCAGATGACTCCATCCTTTACTCCTAAATTGAAAGCCAGCAAGAACCGATTCATTTGAACTAAGCAATTCAAAGGGTTGTTCGTTGATGTGATAAATGGCAAATGTCTACTAATTTTGAAAACACCATTTTCATGAAAATTTCTCATAGACGTAGGCCTCTTCATTACACATTATCAGCTTGTAACGTCTTTCTGTCGAAAGTGGAGCACTATTAGTATCTTGGTCTTTGGATTTCACATGACCTTAGCTGGACGAAACACATAAATGCCGTAATTAGCTCATCTAACTATAAATTCTTTTTTTGCTAAGGGGAGCTCTTAAACCTTCTACTCCCGCTGTTCACCTTATTGCGTTTGAATTGTTCAGCCAACTTTAGATTACGCATATATAATTTGGTAACCGTACACTCAGAAACATGTTAACCACATTGAAAAAAATTGCAAAAGAGAGCGGTGAGGTTTGCACGTCCTTCAATCACATCATTAGATACCTTAAGCGTGTGCGCTATTCCGGCAAACGGGGGTGGTTTGTGCGGATTGCCGGATGTGCGGGGACATAAACGTGAGCGGCCAGAGCGGTGTAGGCGCCTGGCGGCGTATAGTTCAACCAGAAAAACACAGAGCTAAAATTGCAGTAACCCACTATATCTTGCTTCGCTGCTGGAGCAAATTTTCGGCAGCGGCGTAATTGTCAACACGATTACGCTGCTGTCGACAATTTACGCGAGGAGCTAAGCAGAATATAGTAATTGGCTATGTGTTTTTGTGGTCGAGCTTTTCACCACCAGCTGGAGCCACCAATCTGGCCGCTCACGTTGACGCCCCTGTTCACCAGCAAACCACCCGCGCTTCCCGGAATACAGGATGCACTAAAATTCTCTATTATTAGCAAAAGTCAACCTCTTAACGTTAACGACAAGAAATCGTGTTTTGAGATTTCTATTTTCGTCTCAGTTAGGTAAAGGTTATTATAAGGTAGACACGTCGCTGATACTTTGTTTCTACAGGATATGCCACGAAGCAGAGACACGCCTTGACCATAACTCCTTTTTCCACTCAAAATACCACGTTTAATTATTCGTTGTTTCTTAGGAAAATAACTGAATGGAATCAACTTACTAATGAAGTCGTTTCACAACCGTCCTTAAACCTTTTTTGCTGTAGACCTACAGCAGTCATTTGTCTCGTATGTCGCGCTAAGGTTTTTACATGTCTTGTGCTTGGTTCCGATACAGCATAGTGTTTACATTGCCAAATTATGTATTTCCTTTCCGTGAATTTCTAATATTGTTAGTTCCCTGCCAATTTGCAAACCCCAACAAATGTAACTCCACTCTGCTGAAACCCCAATTCGGGCTTGTAGTATATATCAATAATATAAATAAATAAATAAGAAAGCTTCACTTTAAAACTAGAAGCATATCTCTGCACGGTATTTAACCTTGCTGTTTTCCAAATCACTATCATCAGGCACCCTCCCAAACGTGTGGACAAATATTACGGATGCTTCATTCTACAAACCAGGTAACCGTAATTCACCCTTAAAAAGTCGTCTCATATCCAGAACTAGTGTGCTTTGAAAAATCATGAAACACGCCATATACTCAATCGTAATGAATTTCCTAGACACTAATAATCTTTCCTTCCGTCGGAACACGTCTTCCGTAAGAACTGTCGTGTGACATTCAAGTAGCTACATTTATGCATAACCTACACTCAAATTTCGATACCAATACTAACCGATATCACTTTCTTTATTCTACGAAATCGTTTGATAGCGTAGCACATCAAAGCTTATTATTCAAACTTGCTCACGTGAACTCCTTCCGTGAACTTCTTAATATCTTCCATTAACATAGGGCGTCCCCCAAGGTTCAGTTTTAAGTGCCTTCCTGCTGCTAACTCACATTAGTGATCTTCCATTGCATGTTTCCTCCCACGTTGGTATGTTTGCTGACGACTGACCACACTTGCCTGCAGAATAACCTGAACAACGATGCAGGTAGGAGGGATCACTGGTTAATGGTTCTGAAAGCAGCCATAATCGGTATCACAATCCTTACACCATTAATGACATCCCTATTAATGACATCCCTATGTACCCTGTAGACTCAATTAAGTACCTAGGCATTACAACAACGCATGACTTAAGCAGCTTTTTCACTGGTGACTCGCGTCACATCATCTGCTAACAAAACGTTGGAATTTCTGAAACGCAACCTCATTAACGCTCCTGAACAGGTAAAATTACTGGCATACAAATCACTGGTTAGACAAAAACGGGAGAGGCTGCTAAGACTCTCTGGATCCGGACAGGCCGCCAATGGAAACTGACCCTGTCAACCTTTTATACCCGAACTCTGTTGATTGAGGCTAGCATAACAGGACACTTTGAGGAAATATGAGACACTGTTTGGGATATCATCGGCCTTAGTGAGTTTAGAAGAACTGGTGAGGCTTATACAGTGCTGACTAACTGCCATGTCTTCTGCTACGCAGATCTCCTAGATAGGAATCAACATAATCCATAAAGACATAGCGGCCCACATTGACGAATTCTACAGCATTGGTTAGAGGGCAGCTGTAGTCGTAAACAAACCTAATAAGAGGTATAGATTAAAGGTAGTGAAAGCCTACGCTCCACATTCGCTCACGATGATCATAAAGTAAATCAGTTTTACGAAGATGTTGAATAGGCGATGAGAAAAGTACCAACTCAGTATACTGTATTAATGGGCAACTTCAATGCAAATGTGTGGAAAAAGCAGGCTAGTGAACGAGCAATTGGGGACAACGGCGTCGATTCTAGGAATGCTAGAGGAGAGATGCTGGTAATTCGCAGAAAGGAATAAGCTGCGAATATCGAGCACCTTCAGAAAGCGTAGCAAAGAAAAGTGGACCTAAAAACGCCTTAATGGTGGAAACAGGAACTAAATTGATTGCACACTTTCTGGCGACCCCAGCATAGTGCAGGATGTACAAAAAAATTATGGGGTTTTACGTGCCAAAACAATTTTCTGATTATGAGGCACGCCATAGTGGAGGACTCCGGAAATTTTGACCACCTGGGATTCTTTAACGTGCACCTAAATCTAAGTACACGGGTGTTTTCATCATCATCACCATCATCAGCCTGGTTACGCCCACTGCAGGGCAAAGGCCTCTCCCATATTTCTCCAACAACCCCGGTCACGTACCAATTGTGGCCATGCCGTCCCTGCAAACTTCTTAATCTCATCCGCCCACCTAACTTTCTGCCGCCCCCTGCTACGCTTCCCTTCCCTTGGAATCCAGTCCGTAACCCTTAATGACCATCGGTTACCTTCCCTCCTCATTACATGTCCTGCCCATGCCCATTTCTTTTCCTTGATTTCAACTAAGATGTCGTTAACTCGCGTTTTTTCCCTCGCCCAATCTGCTCTTTTCTTATCCCTTAACGTTACACCTATCAACCTTCTTTCCATAGCTCGTTGCGTCGTCCTCAATTTGAGTAGAACCCTTTTCGTAAGCCTCCAGGTTTCTGCCTCGTAGGTGAGTACTGGTAAGACACCGCTATTATAAACTTTTCTCTTGAGGGATAATGGCAACCTTCTGTTCATGATCTGAGAATGCCGGCCAAATGCACACCAGCCCATTCTTATTCTTTTGATTATTTCCGTCTCATGATCCGGATCCGCAGTGACTACCTGCTCTAAGTAGATGTATTCCCTTACGACTTCCAGTGCCTCGCTCCCTATTGTAAATTGCTGTTCTCTTCCGAGAGTGCTAAACATTACTTTAGTTTTCTGCAGATTAATTTTTAGACCCACTCTTCTGCTTTGCCTCTCGAGGTCAGTGAGCATGCATTGCAGTTGGTCCCCTGAGTTACTAAGCAAGGCAACATCATCAGCGAATCGCAAGTTACTAAGGTATTCTCCATTAACCTTTATCCCCATTTCTTCCCAATCCAGGTCTCTGAATACCTCCCGTAAACACGCTGTGAATAGCAGTGGAGAGATCGTATCTCCCTGCCTGACGCCTTTCTTTTTTGGGATTTTGCTGCTTTCTTTATGGAGGACTACGGTGGCTGTGGAGCCGCTATAGATATCTTTCAGTATTTTTACATACGGCTCGTCTACACCCTGATTCTGTAATGCCTCCACGACTGCTGAGGTTTCGACAGAATCAAATGCTTTCTCGTAATCAATGAAAGCTATATATAAGTGTTGGTTATATTCCGCACATTTCTCTATAACCTGATTGATAGTGTGAATATCGTCTGTTGTTGAGTAGCCTTTACGGAATCCTGCCTGGTCCTTTGGATGACAGAAGTCTAAGGTGTTCCTGATTCTATTTGCGATTACCTTAGTAAATACTTTGTAGGCAACAGACAGCAAGCTGATCGGTCTATAATTTTTCAAGTCTTTGGCGTCCCCTTTCTTATGGATTAGGATTATGTTAGCTTTCTTCCAAGATTCCGGTACGCTCGAAGTCATGAGGCATTGCGTATACAGGGTGGCCAGTTTCTCTAGAACAATCTGTCCACCATCCTGCAACAAATCTACTGTTACCTGATCCTCCCCAGCTGCCTTCCCCATTTGCATGTCTCCCAAGGCTTTCTTTACTTCTTCCGGCGTTACCTTTGGTATTTCGAATTCCTCTAGACTATTTTCTCTTCCAATATCGTCGTGGGTACCACTGGTACTGTATAAATCGCTATAGAACTCCTCAGCCACTTGAACTATCTCATCCATATTAGTAATGATATTGCCGGCTTTGTCTCTTAACGCATACATCTGATTCTTTCCAATTCCTAGTTTCTTCTTCACGGTTTTTAGGCTTCCTCCGTTCCTGAGAGCATGTTCAATTCTATCCATATTATACTTCCTTATGTCAGCTGTTTTACGCTTGTTGATTAACTTCGAAAGTTCTGCCAGTTCTATTCTAGCTGTAGGGTTTGAGGCTTTCATACATTGGCGTGTCTTGATCAGATCTCTCGTCTCCTGCGATAGCTCACTGGTATCCAGGCTAACGGAGTTACCACCGACTTCCATTGCACACTCCTTAATGATGCCCATAAGATTGTCGTTCATTGCTTCAACACTACGGTCCTCTTCTTGAGTTAAAGCCGAATACCTGCTCTGTAGCTTGATCTGGAATTCCTCTATTTTCCCTCTTACCGCTAACTCATTGATCGGCTTCTTATGCACCACTTTCTTCCGTTCCCTTCTCAGGTCTACGCTAATTGGAGTTCTTACCATCCTGTGGTCACTGCAGCGCACCTTGTCGAACACGTCCAGGGCTAGCGCAGAGTATGAAGTCTATTTCATTTCTAGTCTCGCCGTTCGTGCTCCTCCACGTCCACTTTTGGCTATCCCGCTTGCGGAAGAAGGTATTCATTATCCTCATATTATTCTCTTCCGCAAACTCTACTAATAACTCTCCCCTGATATTCCTAGTGCCTATGCCATATTCCCCCACTGCCTTGTCTCCAGCCTGCTTCTTTCCTATCTTCGCATTAAAGTCGCCCATTAGTATAGTGTATTTAGTTTTCACTCTACCCATCGCCGATTCCACGTCTTCATAGAAGCTTTCGAATTCCTGGTCATCATGACTGGATGTAGGGGCGTAGACCTGTACAATCTTCATTTTGTACCTCTCATTAAGTTTCACAACAAGACCTGCCACCCTCACGTTAATGCTATAGAATTCCTGTATGTTACCAGCTACATACTTATTAATGAGAAATCCGACGCCTTGTTCTCTTCTCTCCGCTAAGCCCCGGTAGCACAGGACGTGCCCGCTTTTTAGCACTGTATATGCTTCTTTTGGCCTCCTAACTTCACTGAGCCCTATGATATCCCATTTACTGCCCTCTAATTCCCCCAATAGCACTGCTAGACTCACCTCACTAGATAACGTTCTAGCGTTAAACGTTGCCAGGTTCATATTCCAATGGCGGCCTGTCCGGAGCCAGTGAGCCTTAGCACCCTCTGCTGCATCGCAGGTCTGACCGCCGCCGTGGTCAGTTGCTTCACAGGTGCTGGGGACTGAGGGCCGGGGTTTGATTGTGTTGTTCATATAGGAGGTTGTGGCCAAGTACTGCACCATGGTGGCCAATCCTGCTCTGGTGAGGGGGTGCGTTACCGGTTCTGGTCACCGGGATCAGGCCACACTCCAGGCCTGTTTATGCAATTTTATCAACACGCGGATTTTTTTAATCCGGTGGAAATTTGCCGGCACCGGGATTCGAACCATGGACCTCTTGCACGCGAGGCGGGTTTTCTACCTCTACGCCACCGCTGCATTGTATAAATCTCTGTAGAACTCCTCAGCCACTTGGACTATCTCATCCATATTAGTAATGATATTGCCGGCTTTGTCTCTTAACGCATACATCTGATTCTTGCCAAGTCCTAGTTTCTTCTTTACTTTCTTTAGAATTCCTCCATTCCTGAGACCATGTTCAATTCTATCCATATTATACTTCCTTATGTCAGCTGTCTTAAACTTATTGAATTACGTAGAAAGTTCTGCGAGTTCTTTTCAAGCTGTAGGGTTAGAGGCTTTCATACATTGGCGTTTCTTGATCAGATCTTTCGTCTCCTGCGATAGTTTACTGGTATCCTGCCTAACGGTGTTACCACCGACTTCCATTGCACACTACTTAATGATTCCCACAAGATTGTCGTTGATTGCTTCAACACTAAGGTCCTCTTCCTGAGTTAAAGCCGAATACTTGTTCTGTAGCTTGGTCTGGAATTCCTCTATTTTCCCTCTTACCGCTAACTCATTGATTGGCTTCTTATGTCCCAGTTTCTTCCGTTCCCTTCTCCGGTCTAGGCTAATTCGAGTTCTTACCATCCTGTGGTCACTGCAGCGCACCTTGCCGAGCACGTCCACAGCCATGTCTTTCGCCCCCATCGAAATGCGGCCGCCATGGCCGGGATTTAACCCCGCGACCTCGGGCTCAGCAGCCCAACACCATAGCCAGTGAGCAACCACGACGGGTGTACAGTGCAGGTTGTAGACATATTAGGTAGGGTAAATTGCAATGACCATATGTTAGTGAGGGCTAGGATCCACCTGAATTTGAAGAGAGAAAGAATAAAAGTGGTCAGGGTGAAACAGGCCAACCTAGACACAGTAAGGGTAAAAGCAAATTCAGGCTTGTACTTGCAAACAAATATGCAGCCTTAGAACAGAGAGATGAAGATGACATAGAGGTAATGAATGAAACGGTAACTAGGCTAGATGCAGAGGCAGAAATTGAAGTGGGAGTCAAGGCACCAAGGTAACCAGTAGGTAAGTTCTCTCAAGTAACAATGGACCTAATAAAGTAACGACAAAGATGAAAGTGTCCAACTGAAGAGGTAAGAAATATTTCGCGGTATGGTGAAGACTGATCAACAAGGCGAAAATAAGTCATATTCGATACACTAACGTGAGAAACGCTGAAGAAGCCGTAAAAAATGGGCGCATCCCGAAATCAGTGAGAATCGAACTTGGCATAGGGCCAACCAAGATGTGTGCACTGAAAGATGAGCAGGGTAATATCATCAGCAATTTCGAAAGTATGGTAAAAGCAGAAGAAGAATTCTATACTGACCTATACAGTGCCTAGAGAAACCAGGATACCGCTATTCGAAGTAGTATTGAACAGTTAATGAAGTACTAAAACCATGTCTTCAAGAAAAGACACATTTAGAAAAAGTCACAAAAATTGAATTCTTTATTAAACGTTTCTTTACTAATAATTTAGTCACAAGAAGAAGTCAAAAATAACTGTGGATAAGCTCACTGAGAAGGCAGCGATAAATAAGCTGTGCGTTGGCGCGGTGAGACCTCCGTGGCACTACGTTAACCGATTGGATGACTACAAGATTCATTTGCAAATTATTCGGTGGTTTTGGTACATCCTAGAGGAGCGCATGCGTCATGCGTTCTGGTTAAGTGTTTCAGAGTGTGCTGGTCTCCATCGACGGAGTAATTAAGCCTGAAACGTGCCGACGAGCTGATCGATGCAGCAGCAACAGACAAGTTGTACGTTCGTCCTATCAGACCCGTGACTAGGAGCTCCGTCTGGGACTACGTTGTCAATTGTAAGGTCAACAAGAACGACCATTCGCAAATTACAGCCGAGAGCAGCGGCACGTTTGTCATTTGCCTTGAATATTTCTTGCAGGCTGCGCTGCGACAAATAGGCAGTGAGCATGACAAATCTCCCGCTCGGTTTGGTTGCGCCAAGAATACCCGCAAATTCGTAAATGAGCAAAAATTAATGATGGCGTATTAGTCGCATACGCGTGGACGACCTGACCAATACAGCAGCAACAGACAAGTACGTTCATGCTGTGAGACATGTGGCGTCTAGCTTTGAATGCCAATGCGTTATCAGAGTGGAAACCTACAGGGAGAAGTCATTTACAAATTCTTCGGTGAGATTTTCCCAACCGGGAAGAGTGGACGTTCGTTATTTCTCTCCTTAATTTCTCTCCTCCAGGGTTTGCTGCTCTCCTTCGACGGCGTACAAAAGTGACAAACATTTGCGGACAAGCCGATGAGCACAGCAGCTACATCCAAGTCGTACGTTAGTCTGTGAGTCCTATTACAACCAATTGTGGACTAGCTGATCGACACAGCACATAGAGTCAAGTGGTACCTTGTGCAGTGACACCAGTGACTTCAGGATGTGCATGGCATTGATTTATGAGCGTGATAATCTTCAAGGAAACGCATTTAGAACTTCGTTGGGCTTGGCGTAACCGAGAGGAGCGGAACTTTCGTCATGCGGTCTGCCTAATTGCTGCAGGATTTGCTGCTGTCAATGGATGACATATAATGTGATAAACATTTGTGCACTAGCTCATCGACACGGCAGGGAGAGATGAGAAGTACGTTGGCACTTCGAGATGTAAGTTATCAATGTGGGAGGCTAAAATACCACTGATATTCAAATGGTTCATGGGGCTTGGCGAGACCGAGAGGAGTGAGAGTTCCGCCATGCGTTATTGCACGCTGTGCTGCTCTGCATCGGTGGCGTACTCAAGTCGCAAACGTGTGGGTGAGCTCATCGACACAACAGCAACAGACAAGTTGTGCCTTGGTGGTGTGAGAACCTTGGCTTTGGGATGTGCATGGCATTACGTTATCAGGGTGAAAGTATACAAGAACACTCATTTACAAATTATTTTTTGCGCTTGGCGCAACGGGGAGGAGCGGGACGTTCATGCGCTCTGCTTAGTTATGACAGATTCTGCTACTCTCTATCGATGGCGTAATGAATTAGCAAATGTGTGAACGAGCTCATCGACACGGCAGCGAGGAATACGTTATACGTTCGTCTGTGATCCCTATTACAGCCAATTGTGGACTAGCTGATAGACAGAGCAGCGACAGCAAATTTGTACCTTGGTACTCTGAGACCTATGACTTCGGCAGGTCCGCAGCATTACGTTTGTCAGAATGAAAGTCTACAAGGACCTTCATTTACAAGTTCCTCGGTGGGTTTGGCGCAACCGAGAGGAGCGGGAGTTCGTCAAGCCTTCTGCCTAATTTTCGCAAGACTTTTTGCTCTCCATCGATGGCGTACTGGCGTCCCAAACATTTGTGGACTAGCTGAACGACGCAGCAGGAAAAGACCACTTGTACGTTGGCGCTATCAGACCTGTGGCTTAGAGCGGTGCGAGGCACTACGTTATCGGCGTGGTGGGCTACAACAAGAACGCTCATTTACAAATTATTCAGTCGGAAAGGAGCGCTACTCTTTCCATGGGGTCTGCCCAATTGTTGCAGGATTTGCTGCCCTGATTCGATGGCGTAATGAAGTCACATACATTTGTGAACTTGCTGTCGCAGCAGCGACATACAAGTGGTACGTTGTTCTTGTGAAATTTATGACTTCGATATGTGCGTGGCATTACGTTATCAGTTTGGAAGGTTCTAAGTACACTCATATATAAATTCTTCATTGGGCTTTTCTCAACCGATAGGAACGGAACATTTTTCATGCGCTCTGATTAATTATTGCAGGACTCGTTGCTCTCCGTCGATGGCGCACTGAAGTCAGAAAAATATGTGGACCAGCCGCTGGACCCGGCAGTGACAGATGAGTTGAACGTTGATGCTGTGAGAGCTGTGCCAAACAACCGTGGACTAGCTTATAGCCAAGGCTGCGGCAGCCAAGTTGTATCTTGTGATGTGACACCTGTGACTTCGGCATGTGTGTGGCATTCAGTTATGAGAGTGCAAGTCTACAGGAAGACTAATTCAGAAATCCTTCATTGCATTCGGCGCAACTGAAATGAGTGGAATGTTCTTCATGTACGGTGCCTTATTGTAGCAGGATTTGTTGTTCTCCGTCGATGGCGTATAAAGTCACAAACAACTGTGGACTAGATAATCGATACAGCATCGACAGGGAAGTTCTACGTTAGTGCTATCAGACCTGTAACTTCGGGATGTGCATGGCTTAGCCTATCAGAGTGGATGGCTACAACAGTCATTTGCAAATTATTTGGTGGGCTGGACGAATCCTATAGGAGCGCAACTTTCGTCATGCGCGCTCTTAATTGTTACAGACTGTACTGCTCTCCATCAAATGCATAATTAAATCAGATATTTGCCAACAAGCCGATCGACACAGGAGCGGCAGACAAGTTGCACTTTCGTGCCGCGGAAACTATTGCTTTGAGCTGTACGTGGCATTACGCTATCAGAACGGAAGCTTACAACAAGAATGTCAATTACAAATTCTTCAATGAGTTTTGCTAAACCGAGAGTTGCGCAACGTTTGTCATGCGCTGTGCTTAATTGCTGCAGGATTCGCTGCTCTCCGTCGTTGGCGTACTGAACTCACAAACATATGTGGACTAGACCATGTGTACCTCGTGAAGTGAGACCTGTGACTTCGGTATGTGCGTGGCATTACGTTATTAGAGTGGAAGGTTACAAGGACACCCATTTACAAATCCATCAATAGGACAGACGCAACCGAGACGAATGCTACGTTTGTGATGCTCTCGGCCTATTTGTTGCCGGCTGCGCTGCTCTCCGTCGATGGCATGCTGAAGTCACAAAGAATTTGGGAGGCCTTATTCACACAGCAGTGAGAAACAAGAACAACATTGTTGCTCCGAGACTTGTGACTTCTAAATGTGCATGGCATCACGTTATCAGAGTGACAGGCTACAATGACACTCGTATACAAATGATACTTGACGAAACAGAGAGTACCGGGACAATCGTCATGCACTCTGCTTAATTGTAGGGATCTGTCTTGCTCTCCATGGCTGGGGTAGTGAAATCACATACATACCCGAGAGAGCTGATTGACGCAGTATCAGTAAATAAGTTCTGCGTTCGTGGTATCAGACTTGCGAGTTGTAGTTGTGCTTGGCATCCAGATACCAGAGTGGAAAGCGACAAGCTGACCACTCATTTTCAAGTTCTTCGGTGGACTTCGCTCAGCCGTGAGGGGCGGGACGTTCATAATGCACTCTGCTTAATTGTGGAACGACTCGCTGCTATCCGTCGATGGCGTACTGAAGTTACAAACAAATGTGAAGTAGGTGATCGATACGACAGCGAAATAAAAGTTGCACGTTGGTGCTTTGAGACGTGTGACAAACAATTGTAGACTAGCTCATCCGCACAGCAGCAACAGCCAACCTGAACATTGGTGCTGTGAAACCTGTGACTTCGAGGCATACGTGGCATTCCCACCACCACGCATAAAACACGCCACCCTCTCGTCCTCAGCAGTAGGTTTGGCAGCACTCCGACAGTGCGGTTCACTGACGCCCGACGCCGTTTCGCATTACAGGTGCGTGCAGTTTTCGGCTTCGCCATTGGCACCTGCGGTTCTCCCGGAGTCACCACAAAGCCTGCGGGCACGCCCGGCTTACGGTGTGTAGGCCTGCGGGGTGCACATACCTGGCGGAGCATCCTCAATCGTGTGCTAGGGAATACCAATCCTGCCCGACGCTCTGCGCCGCCTCACGTCTAGAGCCTGATGTATGCCTTCGTGCGAGGTGTAGGCTCCCCCTCCTTTCGGTGCGCTAGTATACTACAGACGGGCCAAGCTCCTCTACCCTCCAGCGCTCCTGAATGGACGCCAGCGCCGTTGACTGCAGCGCCGCAGTGACCTTGACGAGAAATTCACCGTATTTATCGTCTTCAAGCTACCCTGCCTCAGCCGACGCATCGACACAGACATCAGCCTTCGCGCATAAAACACGTCACCCCCTCGCCCTCATCAGTGGACTTGGTACACTCTAAGAAAAATCCCGGGGAAAACGTAATTAGCTGGGCCGTTAGTCCTAAAAAGGGCGCTTTCGTCGCTCAAAGGACTAACTGCATGAATGTGCGTGCCGTGTGCAAATTTCGGAGAGTAAGTGTTTAGTCCCTGGTCAGAAAGAGAGCAACGGGAGGACGAACGACAACAGTTACTCCCCATGTACTTCGCTGTTATCGTCCGCGTCATGGAGTGACGCGGCGAAAACTGTACTGTCTATAAATAGTGAATAGTTCGAAGTTCGTGCACTGTCTATTCATGCAAAGCAGCACCTTGCCTCTTCGTGAGAAAATTGCGTGAAACTTGAAAGCTGGAATGTGAACAGCCATGCCCTTCGTGCGCACACCATAAGTGAGCGATATACATCAAACGCGCAAGTCATTGATAGACGGCTAGATATTGTTGGTCAATAGTACCTAAGTGCCTTCTGTTCAAAGATAACGAACTTAACTGAAGCAATGTGTAAGTCAAACGGGACACGCTAAGCTACAGAAATTGTCCTCTGTCGCCTTGGGTGCCCCGTTTGAGCTCGCTACACGTAGTGCTTCAATTTAAATGACCCTAAGAATACTCGGGCTCATTTCCTTTCGCCATCACTTATGGTTGCAAGTGCACTCAACGTTAGACTCTCACTGCAGAGCATGCACAAAATGCTGAGTCTCCTTTACGTTGCCGCACTTGCGTTCCCATGCTTAATCCTGTCTGAATATCCGGTCCCGTCGACCAACCTGCCATGGGCGGAACCAGAGGGAGTGCCTGTCGATCTGTTAATGCTTCTGTGCATGCATAGCGTGTGGCCAACGCGTATGGTTATTGGACATGCGCGCATCGTTCAGGCTCCAGCACACCAATACTTCATTGAAAGTGTGCTATATATACGCGAATTTTTCTGTGCACAGAGTGTTTTGGACAAAGTGACAAGCCTACATCGTGTTTATAACAACACACTGGTCCGGCACCGACTAGTTGTTTTTATGACCATGTAATATTCACATTGTACTTTCTTTTGCCAAGCTGGTAATAAAAAAAAACACCGTGCTCAAGTGGTTAGACTACCTCACTTGTGAATGAGAGAACGTGAGTTCGAATCCTGCTTTCGAGGCAGGTTTTTTTTTTCAGCTCAGTAATGTTTTATTAGGGTATAAATGCCTAATTTCAATAATTCCACCTTTGCGCAGCATCGGAACGAATTACCGTTACTCCCTTGAGGAGCATTGGAAAAGGGGAACTGTTAGGCCTCGAATGAGTCAGCGCATGGGGAGTAACAGTTCATCCCATGTCAGTTACTCCCCAAAAAGACTAATGGTTGTGGCAAATCAGTTAGTCCCCAAAAGGTCTAACCTCACTACCCCTTTTAGTCCTTTTTTCTTAGAGCGTAGGACTCCGACAGTGCGGTTCGCTGACGCTCGACGCCTTTTCGCATTACAGGTAGCAACCCATTACACTATTTATGTGCGTCGTTCCCGCTATGCCGCTTTTCTAGTGCTGCCAAGCCCAGGCTGCTGCATTACCATTGCTCGTAACTGCACGTCTGTTAAACCACAACATCTTACTCTCTCTGGCGATATAGAATCGAATCCCGGCCCTAACACCCGTTCCAGTTCTACGCAGGCATCCTGCGACGTAATTGCTGCATTGGGGGAAATGAGTTCGGGTCAGGCGTCTCTTCTAAGCGAAATGAAATCAATTCAAAATTAACTATCGCAGAACAATAAAGTTTTTGACGACATTAAGAGACGACTAACCACAATTGAAAATGTTTCTTCCATAACTGCACTGAAGACCGAAGTCAGTTGTATCAGAATAGTGGTGGATACAAACAGAAAAGCTATCTCCGACATATCATCCCGACGAAATGATTCAGAATACAGGGCTGATGGTTTCAACCTTTTCTTTTTAGGGGTAGGTGATACTGAGCGTAAAACATGGCAAGAATCGGAAAACAAGGTTGTGGAACTTTGCACTTCGAAGCTTAACATCAAGTTAGACCCCTTAGATGTCGAGCGCGTTCATATAATTGGCAAATACAGCTCCAATAAAGACGGACCTATAAGTATGAAATTAGCACATTTCAAAGTAAAACGACGTATTCTTTCAAATGCTAAACCACTAAGAGGGTCCAACCACAGCATATCAGAAGACTACTCAGCGAACACTCGGCGTGTACGTAAACAACTAATCGTGTTCGGCAAGTCGCAGGAGAAACATTTTAAACGTAGGTACGATAAACTAATCATGGAGAACAGAAATTACAATTATGATAACACTACAAATAGAGTTATATCAACTTCGTAGCTACCATCACGCATTACCGCTAAACCAGATAACATTCCTTTATCATTCGTTTATACTAACATTAGAAGCTTGTTGCCCAAACGCGAAGCACTCTGTAGCCTCATCAATTCTTCTAATTGTAAGCTTCTTGCACTAACATGAAAGCGGCTGAAATTCACCGTCGATAACACAGAGCTTAATTTCTTCCTCCCAGATTTTGACAATGTTAGGCGGGATCGTGTAGGCAAACGCGGACGAGGTGTTCTGACAGCTGCCCATCGCAGCCTATGTCGCTCGATTGTCAATATCACTTCACCTCTAGAAATTTTATTCGTATTTGCAGTTCTTCGTACCTACAAATTATCGGTGTATGCTATCGACCCCCCGACGCCGATGCTTCCTTCATGTAAGACTATTTCAAACTTTTCTATTCCAAATTGCAATAGCCCTCCGCGATTGGTCAAAAACTTTTTGCACCACGCCCACTTCACCTGTCTGTCACGCTATCTCTCGAAAACCGCGATAGCTCCCCATCTGATATGACGTCTACACACTGATTATGCATAATTTGACCTCACAAAAGAAAAATAGTTATTTCTCATTCGATGCCTTTTCGCCATAAGCCCTCGGCTATTGGTCAAAAGTTTGCGGGCTGCGCCAACTTCACCTGCCTGTCACAAGATGTCACAAAACCTTAAAAACTAATGGCGTCAAAGTGACTTATACGCGATAAATCTGCCATAATATGTCGAACAAAACGGAATTTTTTTTTGAATAGTCGCAAGCTGCCCCGTTATGAAAGGAATAAAAGATGGCTGCTGCCGATCGCTGAGGCACTCGCTACTGGCACCTGCCGGAGAGCATGGGTTTACTTGCGTGTAATAAAACTTTTTTTTTTGCGCGGCCGTGTAACGTTTTGTAGAACACTTGACATGTTTACGACCTCGTTCTGCCAACTCTTCTTTGCTCAGGATCCGTTTAGCGTCATTCTTAAGCTTCCGTTGCATGCCGTCGTGATTGTCGACAAGCCGCCGCAAGCTCAGTAAGGCAAATCAGACCAATCGCAGACGCCGGCTTCACAGTCTTCATCCGGTTATGCATTTTCAGTGCACTGGCTTGGCCCCATCGAATCTCTCTCCACTTGAGCGTGCTCCTGGCCTCTTGTGAGCCAATTAGATAAGGCAAGCCGCTCAGTGTAGGCAATGCTATGCGTTTTTCAAGCAAGCAAACGTGACCTCCTATGAACGAGGAGAGCGTTTTGATTGGTTAGTTCAGAAAACCCTGCGGGCGACTGCCCGATGCTTGCGTCGGCGGTCACGCAAATTTGACGTCAAGAGATTGGAATAAAAACATATTGGAATAGCTTTATGGTACACAGCCTCTCATGGCATTCCAGGCGCATTTCTTCGGCGTTTCGCTGAAGCCCTGAGCAAGTTCCTTATAATATTTCAAGCTTCGATTAAAACTGCATGCATACCTGACGATTAGAAGATGACACATGTGGTTCTCTTTCTGAAGAAAGGTGACCCGCTTTCTTTGTCCAACTACCACTTCATATCTATATTATTTTCTTGTTCTAAGCTCATAGAGCATATTGTGGTTCACATCATTTCAAAATTTCTTCGGGAAAATAGCGATTTGCCGCAAGGCCAGCATGGCTTTAGGAAAGGGTTTTCGACATTACACAGTTAGTCACCGTATTTAACCTCCTTGCTTCCGGGATTGACAGGTTGGCAAGGTAGACTTAATCTTCTTGGACTTCAGCAAGGGTTTGGACCTTGTACCACATAAGAAATTAATCGAGAAACTTCAGATTCTAAAACTGCCCGATTTTCAGCGTAACCAAAGTGTATCTATAAACGGTGAAGATTGTTGAGCCCTTCTGGTCACATCTGGCGTGCCCCAGGGCAGTGCGCTTGGGCCGCTGCTATTTCTGTTATACTGTAACGACATTGCCAATGTGATTTATGAACCTGTGCAGATTCGCAAGTATGCAGATGACTGCATTATATTCAATCAGATCGGGTCAGCCGATAATCAGGTTGTACTAAACACAGCCCTTCACAAATTATCACGTGGAGCAATAGATGGCGTATTGACACGTGAACTCGTTTATCTTTTACGAGTGAGCGCTTTTACTGCGCACGAAATGTAATCGTTCAAGGCCGGACGCGTCTAATACCCTGTCACACGGACGCGGCTAAAGACCTTTCAACTCCAACCAAGGGCGTCTTTATCTCGAGGGAGATGCGTGCTGTGTCACACGGCAGTCCTTTAGCAAAGGAAGTTTAAGGAAGCTCCTAGCGAAAGGAGATGGAAGATCTCCCTTGAAGACTGAAGGGAGTACTCTTGTTCCCAGCGTGCTTGAATTTCGAGTCAAGAAATCACCCTCATTTTTATTATTTCACTTTTGCCAGCAATTATAACTGTTTCTATTGCACATAATATAATATTTTTGAGCACTGACAAAGATATTTGAGTTGAGCAGCTACATTCGACTCTCGAATCAGGCGTTCTCGGAATGGCTGCTGCGTTTGCCCTGACTGCGCCATTTTTTTTTCGTTTTGGTCAACGCGATTGCACGTTTAGCAACTTTTTAGCGATATATAACGTGTTTCTTTGATGACTGCGTACGAGGTGAGCAGTGCCTAATGGGCCCCCTGCGGCAGCTTTCAAAAGCTCGATTATAGGCCGTGTGACACGGAGCTAACTCCTTCGAGGTGAAACTCCTTTGCGGTCTTTTAAGGGAAGGAAGCTTTAAGGAGATCCGAGTTGCCCGTGTGACACGAGTATAAATGTATCGCAAATTTCTAGAATGCTATGCATAGGTCTATCCGCTGACTGTTGTCGCCGAACCTTGCGTAATCTGATTGCATGTACGCACGATGCGAATGGCGTAGAACTTTGTGGAAGGCATGCGGGTCCCAGCGATTAGTCTGGAACATTCGACGACTGGTCTATAAAAGCCGAGGCGCTTGACCCGCTGATCAGATTTTCGACGATTGCCGGCTGTGTTCGCCGCTCTCATTGTGCTTTAAGTGTAGCCTGTTTTGTGGGCACAGGTTCGCCCAATAAAAGCTAGTTTTGTCTTTCACAGTATTGCTATTGTGTTCTTTAAAGTCACTACCAAGAGACATCTGGTGGAGGTGCTTTGCATTAATGTACTTGACGCCCCCACAAAGCCGTGACCCAAGCCCACAGACGGAAGACAACACCAACGTCGCCAAGGACCAGCGAGGTAGTCCGCAGGTTGCAAGGACTTACCCCAGAGCACGGACTTTTGCCTGAGACGACCAGGAAGACCACCACCAAATCCAGCCCAATGGCAGCTCCAGCGTCCCCTATCGTGCTGCAGCAGCCCAGGGAGACTTCGACGTTTCGCAGTTCAACGTTCGAGGACCCGGAAAGCTGGCTTGAGACGTATGAGATAGTCGCTACATTTAATAGCTGGAACAGCGACGACAAACTGCGACATGTCTTCTTGGCATTGGAAGACGCTGCCAGGACGTAGGTTGAGAACCGAGAAGCCACCTTAACGACCTGGGACCTGTTCCGAAGCGGCTTCCTGTCGACATTCGCGAGCGTCCTACGCCGAGAACAAGCCCAAGCGCTATTAGAAAGCCGGGTGCAGCTACTTGGTGAGACATCCACGATCTTCACGCCGGAAATGAGCCGTCTATTCCGCCACGCCAACCCTGAAATGCCCGAGGAGAAGAAAGTCCGCCTGCTCTTGCGTGGTGTGAAGGAAGAACTTTTTGCCGGAATGGTATCAAGCCCACCGACAACCATCGACGAGTTTCTTCGCGAGGCCACCAGCATCGAGAAGCCACTCGACATGCGAAACCGGCAATTTCACCTCTCCGGGAATCGACAAACTGCGCCGGAATTCAATCACTGGCCACCGACAAGCTGCGCGAGACTATCCGAGTGGTCGTGCGGAAGGAGCTACAGAAGCTGTTCCCATCATAACAGCGTCAAGTGGCTTCGACTGCCGACGCCGTACGTGAGGAGCTCCAAAAACAACTTGGAGTAGCATGATCTTGGATTGTAGCGCGAAGTGACAGACTAGTAGAGACAGACTACGGAGACAGACTAGTAGCAGACAGGACGAGTGGTGCTACTGCTCCTAGTCTGTGTCAGTGTCACTTCGCGCTAAAATCCAAGATCATGTTGCCGTACCAACTCGGCCAACTTTCTATCCTTTTAAGCAAAACTAGGAGTATCACCTGAATCGCCACACCCTCAGCCGCAAACGATGACATACGCCGCTGTAGCCCGCCGTCACGTTCACCCTCCGCGCCCACGGCAGGGCACAGTGACGACACAGTTTAGTCGTCCCTCATCACCCGCGCGGCCAGCACGCCAACCCATCACCTCACGCGGCGTTCCAAGGAAGACTGGCGTTTGGCGCACCCCCGACCACCATCCGCTTTGCTATCACTGCGGAGAAGCCGGGCACATCTACCGACGACGCCCATACCGGGAGATGGGACTCCCAGGGTTCGCCGTTAAAGCGCCGCGACCACAGATTGGCGACCAAACTCGCAATAACGCAGACTACCTCGCCACCACTAAGTGGAGCCCTCGACGCTCAATCTGTTCGCCGTCACCAGGCCGCTACCTGTCGCCGCAGCGCCGACCATACACTGGCCCAGCCCGGGGCCGGTCAGCGAGCCCATATCCGAAAAACTAAAAGCAGCAACCGATAGAGGTGCGATTGCTCTTCATGGAACTGACGAAGATCCTCCGCTGCCGACGAAGACGCCGAAGAAACTACCTCGACGACATAACGAGACTTCGTCGTCTCGATGAAGTGTGGAAGCAAAGAATACGACGACGAAAGATGACCTGACGACGTCACATAGCAGCCACAGGTCAACGCGACGCAGCCGTGATCCGACGCCAAGACCGAACTGTAATGCAAGAGAAGGAACCATCGACCTCGACGTGCTTCTCGACGGCCATGCAGTCACCGCCTTGGTCGACACAGGAGCTGATTACTCCGTCATGAGTGGATACATCGCCGCCCAGTTGAAGAATGTTAAGACTGCATGGGAGGGCCCTCGAATTCGCACCGCTGGAGGACACTTCATTACGCCGACTGGAATCTGCACGGCAAGAATTACCATTCATGACCGGGCTTACCCTGCCACCTTCGTTATCCTCCAACAGTGTTCACGAGACGTCATTCTCGGCATGGACTTCCTGAACCAACCCGGCGCAATCATCACCCTGATGTAGAAGACGGTAACGCTGTCGGAAGATCGAGCGATACCGCCGGAGAGCCTTCCTAGTCCCCGCGCCTTAAGTGTGCTCGAAGATCAAGTGAGCATCCCGTCTCGCTCCTGCATTGTTATTACAATGCAGGAGTTATTACACCTGCTGACGTAGAAGACGTCATCCAAGGCGAGCAACGTCTACTGTTCTAGCGCGAAATTTGCATCGCAAGAGGAATCGCTCGACTGCACGGAAGAAACCCGAATGTGTTGCTGAGAAACTTCAGCCAGGAGTCCAAGCATATCAACAAGGGCATGGCGATCGCATACAACGAAGAAATTCTGGAAACCAGCAATGGATTTGTCCTCTCGGATTTTGCCGCATCTACCCCGATGATCGTAGTTCCCGAACCAGACTGCGACATAAATCCATCTCTCCCCATGATTAGGCAACAACAGCTCAGAAGTATACTTCGAGGATACAGAGTGCTTTTCGACGTCATCAAGAATTCCACAAACGTCCGTCGCAAAGCATCGCATAATAACCGAAGAGTGTGCTCGACCACTCCGCCAGAGCGCTTATCGAGTTTCTACATGGGAACGTGAGGCAATAAGGCACCAAGTCCAAGTCGACGAAATGCTGCGCGACGACATCATCCAGCTGTCAAAAAGCCCCTGGGCATGTCCGGTAGTCTTGGTAAAAAAAAAGGGCAGAACTCTAGGTTTCTGCGTCGATTATCGTCGTCTGAACAAGATCATGAAGAAGGATGTACACCCCCTCCCACTAAAAGACGGCGCATTGGATCGGCTCTGCAACGCTAAATGCTTCCAGTCGATGGACCTCAAGTCTGGCTATTGGCAAATAGAAGTCGACGAAAGAGATCGCGAAATGACCGCCTTCATCACCCCAGATGGCCTCTACGAGTTTAAGGCTGTGCCATTCGGACTGTGCACGGCGCCTGCAACATTCCAGCGCGTGATGGACACGATTTCAGCAGGATTGAAGTGGCAGACCTGTATCGTATACTTGGATGAGCTCATCGTCTTCTGCGGAAGTTTCGACGATCACCTCAGGCGGCTTGCAACAATAAAAAAATTATGGGGTTTTACGTGCCAAAACCACTTTCTGATTATGAGGCACGCCATAGTGGAGGACTCCGGAAATTTTGACTACCTGGGGTTCTTTAACGTGCACCTAAATCTAAGTACATGGGTGTTTTCGCATTTCGCCCCCATCGAAATGCGGCCGCCGTGGCCGGGATTCGATCCCGCGACTTCGTGCTCAGCAGCCCAACACCATAGCCACTGAGCAACCACGGCGGGTGCTTGCAACAATACTAGAATCCATCAGGTCATCAGGGTTTAATCTGAAGCCGGAAAAGTGCCGCTTCGCTTATAACGAGCTTGTGTTTCTAGGCCACGTCATCAGCAGATCTGGAGTCCGCCCCGACCCCCAGAAGACAGCTGCCATCGCAAAGTTCCCGCAGCCCATCGACAAGAAGGCAGTGTGTAGATTCCTTGGCATGTGTGCTTACCCCAGGCGCTTGGTCAAGGACTTTCCATGCATCGCTGAGCCGTGGAGACGTCTAACTACATGTGATGTTGAGTTCAAGTGGGAAACACCACAGGCCAATGCATTTGAAGAACTCAAACGACGGATGCAGTCACCGCTGGTACTTGCGCACTTCGACGATGACACCGATACCGAAATCCACACTGACGCCAGTAGCCTAGGACTCGGTGCCGTCCTAGTCCAGAGGAAAGACGGACTTGAACGGGTGATATTTTATGCTAGCCGGTCGCTGTCAAAAGCGGACGGCAATTATTCTACGAGTGAAAAGGAATGCCGCGCCATCATCTGGGCTACAGCGAAATTCAGCCCTTATTATTATGGAAGGCCATTCAAAGTGGTCACCGACCATCACGCGTTGTGTTTTCTAGCTAACTGAAAGGAGCCTGAGACTATATGAATACGACATCACTTTAATTTACAAGCCCCGACGAAAACACTCAGATGCCGATTGCCTATCACGCGCCCCCATTGACCCGCAGCCGCAAGATGACGAGGATGACGACGCCTTCCTTGGAATGATAAGCGCGGTATACTTCGCTGAACCGCAACGAGTAGACCCGGAGCTAAAAGGCCTCGTAGAATATTTGGAAGGGCACACCGACGTTGTCCCTAGGGCATTTAAGCGCGGATTTTCTTCTTTCACGCTTCAAAACAACCTAGCAGCGAAAAAGAACTTCTCACCAGTCCACGCCAACTACGTTCTTGTTCCGTCGGCGATGCGTCCAGATGTACTGCATGCCCTACATGACGATCCGACCGCTGGGCACCTCGGTTTCTCTCGGACGCTATCGAGGATACAAGAAAGGTAATACTGGCCGCGCCTAACCGCCGATGTCGCCCGTTACGTCAAGACATGTCGAGACTGTCAGCGACGCAAGACACCACTGACAAAACCAGCGGGATTACTGCAGCCGATCAAGCCTCCTTAGCGAACTTTTGAGCAGATCGGGATGGACTTGTTAAGACCATTTCCGACATCAACTTCCGGAAATAAGTGTATCGGCATGGCGATGGTCTATCCTACCCGCTTCGCTGAAACTAAAGCTCTACCGATAGGAAGCCCAGCCGAAGTGGCAAAATGTTTCGTCTAGAACATCGTGATGCGACATGGTGCTCCAGAATTCCTCATCACCGGCAGAGGAACTTCTTTTACAGCAGAGAGCTCACCCAAGCGATCTTTTAATACAGCCAGACAAGCCACAGGGAGACAACTGCCTACCACCCGCAGACGAATGGTCTCACGGAGTGCCTGAAAAGACCCTCGCTGACTTGCTAGCAATGTACGTCGACGACGAGCACAAGACGTGGGATGCCGTCCTGCCGTACGTAACCTTCGCTTACAACACGACGATGCAAGGAACAACACATATCACACCGTTCAAGCTGGTTTACGTCAGGAACGCGACGACGAGTGTCGACGCCATGCTGCCGCACTTGACCGACGAAGAGAATCTTGACGTCACCACCTATCTCCAGCGCACCGAAGAAGCCCGACATCTCGCCCGCCTACATATTAAGAACCAGTAGCATACCGAGAGCCGACACTACAACCTCCGACGACACTACGTCCTGTACCAGCCTGGTGACCATGTTTGGGTTTGGACTCAAATACGTCGAGGAGGACTCAGTGAGTATCTATTGCGGCGCTATTTCGGACCCTGCAAGATCACCCGACGTGTTGGCGAACTGGACTATGAGGTCGTGCCAGCCGGCATTTCGTATTCTCAACGGCGCCGCTAACGACTTGAAGCAGTTCATGTTGTGCGTCTTAAGCCGTTTCACCAGGGCGAATGAACTTTGGGGACGTCGCATTGCTGAACTCTTGATGGTTTTTTTACCGTGTCACCTTGGATTTTGTTTCTTTGTTGTTACTGTGTTTAACAAGTGTACTTTTGTGTTATACTCTCCTATTATGTTTGCAACATCGAGACGATGCCTTTGGAGAGGGCGGAATTGACACGTGAACTCGTTTATCTTTTACGAGTGAGCGCTTTTACTGTCCACGAAATGTTATCGCTCCGCGCAGGACGCGTCTAAATGTATCGAAAGTTTCCAGAATGCTGTCGATGCTTCTATCCGCTGTCTGTTTTCGCCGAAGCTTGTGCAATCTGATTGCATGTATGCGCGACGCCAATGGTGTAGAACTTTGTGGAAGGCATGCGGGTCCCAGCGATTGCTCTGGAACATTCGACGACTGATCTTAAAAGCCGACGCGCTTGACTCGCTGATCAAAATTTCGACGATCGCCAACTGTGTTCGCCACTCTCGTTGTACATTAAGTGTAGCCTGTGTTGTGCGCACAGGTTCACCCAATAAAAGCTTGTTTTGTCTTTCACAGTATTGCTACTGTGTTCTTTAACGTCACTACCACGTGAGAGTATGAAACTAAAATTAGAAGAGACAGTTCTACTACACGTTACTAGAAAACTCAAGCCATTGAAGTTCTCTTTTTCACTAGGTTCAGGACTAATTACAGAAGTAAACGAATATAAGTATCTTATAGAATGTAATTCCAACCCTTCAGTCCAGTCCCAATTTTTTTTCGTTTTAAAATTTTATGATCGTTAATTAACCAGAAATTTCGGCTAAATTCTTCACCGTACATAGCACTATCGACAACAATAGACAAGCCCGACATTCCCACCACCTTTCTCTTGCCCCGTACTTTGCTCAGTCTCCTTTATTTCAGCATTATTTCTTTCCTCAGACAAGCACTGATTGGAACTCTTTGCTGGCTTTCTCTGTGGATTCTATTGACCATATAAGTGACCATGTTGTTTAGCACTTATTAGTATTGTAATGAGTTATGTCCTACTGCTCGTTTTGCTTGAATTGGGTCGTTGCAATTTAACATTGTTATATCTTCGTATGCCACACCTGCTTGGGCCTCACGGCCTGCAGTATGTCATAAATAAATGTAAAATATAGCTCCAGGAAACCGTCACTATCCGTCAAAACCTTCTTATACCCCTGTTACACGGGCACTCGCAACGGCCGTTAACGCAAACGGCAGTTGAACGCCGTAACGGCAGTGGGAACGGAACGGTGGTGGCAGCGCTCACACGGCACTTTCCATGCTCAGTCGGTTCACTTCCGTTTCGACGATTGATCACGTGACTCTTGAACTTTTTACCTCGCCAACTCTAAAAAAATTTTGTTTCTCCGATTATTTTCTGCGCTACATGCTGTACAATGTGTTTGTTTAACTATTTGCAAAAGTTGTTTGCAAAACTAGCGAAGAAGCTCAATTAGCCGATCCAATCCGATCCATGGCGTTGCAAAATGGCTGCGTTTGTTGTGGTTTCAACGTGGTGAAGCGTCCCATTTCACGTTTCATCGCTTGTACTAACCGCAGCTTCACTGTGCATATCCTTTTTTCTTTCGTACGGCGAGTGACCGTCAGCGCGATTCAGCAGGTGCAGTGTTGAACGTGGTACGACTTTGCGACGCGCACCCCAGAACAGCCGCGGAATGGCGGTTAGCCGGCTACCTTATGATTGCGACCGTGATTGTCCACCCGATTAGCTTCTCCTGGTTGCGCACTACGAGGCCTTGTCGTCTGCAAAAAGGGCTGAACTGCAAGCTGTGCGCATTCAGAAAGCGTCAATCAAGAAGAAGCGGAAGGCGGCCGAGAGGCGATGTCGCAGCCTCGCTGCACTCGCTGTGGTGATGTCTGCTAGGCAAAGGAGTGTGTGGACGCTTTCCAGTTCGGCCAGGTGATCTTGCCACAGGTTAATAAGCAAATGCGTCAGTGACGCTGTCCAAGCAAAGCGCTTTTGCGCCGGCGCGCTCACCTGCAGCGCGGACACGTTGCTGCTGGGGCCTGCCATCTTGTCTACTGCACGACGAAACGGACGGAAGCGGCGGCGCAACGGAGACCGGCGAGCTCCGTTGATTTCAATCGCCGTTGGATTTCCAACGGCGCTCGCGCTGCCGTGTAACTCCGCCTAACGGCCGTTAAGGTCAACTGCCGTTTTCCTTAACGGCCGTTAAAGTGCCCGTGTAACAGGGGTATTATAGCGCTTACGAAACCTGTCTTTAAGGGCTTTTTTTAAGTCCCAAGCTTTGCATCCTTTTTTAGTATTTATCTGCGGGATTGGCGAAGAATGGGTACATTCTAATATCCCATGAGCATTCTCCAAGTTGTCTGCAGCACCAGGCAACCGCAAGCTGTCTGTTCGAGTAAGTGGCCCATGTTTCCTCCACGCCACGACCACAATCACCTAGGCCTGGATCGCAAAGCGTATCGCTCTTAGAATGGTTACTTCAAATGCGCACTCCTATGTCACCGAGTAGGCATCGTTCAATCGGCGCTTCCCCGTCGCCTAGCAGGCGACCGCTGTAGGAAACACGTAACCGGCTAATCACGAGAGCGAAAGCCAACGTTCCTAAAGCGAGATGATTGCGCGATCTCGCCAACTACTGCCAAGGACGTTAAAGAAATACTTCTGAAGTGCAGGGAGCGCCCGCCAAGTGAAGCCGCGAAGTCGCCATCTTGCGGGGGGGGGGGGGGGGGCAAAAGCAGGCCACTCGCCGCAGCTTATGTGTTTCGCGGGGTCGTATTTAGCTGTGCGTGGTGCTTTGCGAATCCCAAAATGTGCTAACGTGGTCCGCTGTTCTTGAGAAAGTTGACGTAAAGCAGTTGACATGTTAGCATTGTCCTTCTCATTTAAACAAGGTTGCAGATTAGCATTGCCTTGCTCTAGAATATAAGAAATTTTTATATTTCAGGCTAAAAGGAAACGGCCATTACGACAGTTCCGATCGAGACCCTACATGCAATTGCAATGCTAAAGCACCAGCAACATCTGATGATAATGAATATAATAATGAATACTTATATTTATTGGTTTCACTGCTACTTCTCATGCTCCATTTTCAGTTTTTAATTACCTTTTTGGTTCTGACACCCTTCATGATTATTCAATTTCTACGCTGCATTAAAGAAGGTGAATAAACGCTAATTATAGAGCGAATTTTTTTCTCCTTTGCGGCAGCCGCATAATAATGCCGACAAAATGCAAAAATGTCCCAATACTCGGAGGTCGGCGATCCGGAGACGTCCAACATGGTTAGCCTGATAGCCCAAAGTGTTGCATTAGAACTCCGTCAAGCAACTGAAAACAGCTGCAACAGTCGGCGAACAGCGCTGCGACGCTCTTGGCATTCTGCTTCTTTCCGCCCGCCAGATCGCCGCCGCCGGCTTCACCCGAGTTTTTAATTTTATTCTTCTTGGCTAGTTAGTGCCCCAAGCTGGTAGACTACTGGTCTCATGAGTGAAGGAAGTTGTAAACATGTCGCAAAGTGGGCAAGTCTCCCACGGAATACTAATCGTAGTAATATAGTTATAACTGCCTTTTGTACAGCCCTATCGCCCCGATAAAACGCAGCACTCACCCGCCGCAATGACTTAGAAGCTACGGTGTTGCGGGGATAAGCATGAGGTCACGGGATCAAATCCCGGCGGCGGCAGCTGCATTTCGATTAATGCGAAATGCTAAAAATGCACCGGTGTCCCGTGCATTGGGAGAAAAAATCGCCTGGTGGCCAAAATCATTCAGGAGGCTCCCACTATGGCGTGCATTTTAATGAAATCGTGGTTGCGACACGCTAACCCTGAGAATTCATTTCATCACAGTACTTAAGTAACACCTTTATTGGAGGCACGGTAGGCGATGTTTCATTGCGGTCACTATTTTTGCACCCATTGCAAAACATTCCAAAACAAGCAGCAGTTCTCGCAGCTGTTCACAAGTTTAACAGAGGACACAATCAGATAATTAAAGGGCCACCTGACTATCGAACAAAACGATCAAGTTAATCAAGTTTTCAATAAAGCAAGCGCCTCTTCTGCGAATCCAGTGACTTGACAACAGTGGTAATTTGATGAAAGGCATTCATCGGAAAAAAGAAATAAACGCCCGTGTGGTAAAATACGGAATGTATTTGAACGAGCACCCTGGAGGTCAGGTTTTGTCATGGCAATAATGAGGGGCCATCCTTGTAGTGATATAAAGGGCAGCGTGTTTGCGTGTTGAGGTCAGTAAGCTTGAGAAATGCCAACCTGGTGATGAGCCTAGCACGCCTACTGCTGACGCACCTTCGAGGTTGAAATAATCCAAGCGGTTTTATCACTTTCCAGGGTCACCATTACTTTCTGCAAGATATGCGACTGCTCATTGGTTCTTACGGTGTGTTCACTGTAAAATACAAAGGAAGTTCTACGTGAGTTTACCAATATTGTTATAACTGTTAGTGTTTGACAGATGTCTAGAGGCAAATTATGAAGTACCTGATCAAACGTCCAGTGGCATAAACATGATTTCAGGTTTCGTTTCACAGTGTTACAGTGTTAAGGAGCGGTCCAACAGCTTATTTTACCATACAAGTGTTTCATAGTCTTGGTCTTACGCACACGCAGACTGCTGAACATATTTCCTAAAGACTAGTTCAATTTAAACAGCTGAAGTTTCGAAAATTGCGCATTCACTTTAATGTCCTTTAATATCTTCGACTGATTTCTTTACCACTGTATCGTATTGTGTACGATACTTTTATTTCCTTAGTAGTCTTTCTCGCTGCTGTAAATGCAAAGTGTTGTCCTTCTCAACGATCGCGTCTTATTCAGTTATGTGACTTAGCGTTTTTATTAGATGTTTTCTTTAGCAAACAGCGCAAATACCGGGACACATAAAAGAGGCACACGACGTGTCCCGTTATTCGCGCTGTTTGCTAAAGAATGTGTTCGTACCAAGAAGTCCGGCTAGCCTCTATTCTGAAATTTTAGTTTTGTAAGCTTGTTAGTGTTTGTGTATACGGGAATATGTAGCTGTGCAACTGCTATTGATGGGGGCCTCGGCATTTGTCAAGCTGCTGTTCTCGACGGCTTTTTTCCGCTGGTCTCCAGATATGTACGTTGCCTCCGATGCGAAAAAGAAATTATTATTATGATTATTATTATTATTATTATTATTATTATTATTATTATTATTATTATTATTATTATTATTATTATTATTATTATTGTATTTTGAATGATTAACTCTCCTTTACGTGCGCCAAATAAAAAAAATCGCAAACCTTTATATGTGATGAAGATGGTAATGCCTTCGAAAGAAAGCATGCGCTGCGGTACACATGAGGGAAGGTATTGTAAGGGAAAGTTATTTTTGTGTAAGGAAGCAATATCTTTGACATAAAAGACATCGAAATCTGGGCTCAAAGAGATGCAGCAACAGAGATGTCTGAGATTTCGATATTTAACGTAGAAAATTTTCACTTGGTGAAGCCTAAAGGTTATGCTTAATAACAAGGCAGCAGTAGCAGATGGCGGAGGCTCCTTGCGGTCCAGATTGAAGGACAAGAGAGAAATTCATTCATTATGGTAGGAAAGCTGGTCGGCCTGATTCAGTGTTTTCACCTGCTACTCAGCATTGAGGATGGGAGACGGGAGCCAAAAGACAAAGCGATTGTATCGTCTTGGGAGATGGTAGAAATATGGTGTAAAAAGCGGTAGCCAAGACCAGTCCAGGAAGGTGCAAGACAAGCACCTCGAGCAGTTAACAAATCAAGGAAGATCAAACGCACGACATCGCAAAGGTACGGTGATTGTTAGGTTTGCGTGCCAACAATGCCTCCACTGGTTCCCAATAATGTATGTTCCTATGCAGTTATATAACCACATCAACAACTTTAATTTCTTTTCTAGCCTGGAAGTCAGATTTGGTCAAGCACCATCGGCTCATGGGGACAAAGTTTCTGCAACTTTCCAAAATGTGGCCCTAAAGTTGGATCAAGAATTTATTGTGTTTGTTCGAAACGCACCAACCGGGTGGCTGGTGCAAACAAGTTTCGACAGCACGGCGCAATTAGTCAAGCGTTGGTCGTGGGAAGATATTATCTCGCCTTCGTTTCCTCAGGGTGATATCATGCGAGCATACTTGGTAAGTACACGTATTTTTGCTGGGTTGCGTATGCTATTCGCTAACAAACCTTACTTTGTTAGTGAATGGCGAGCAAAATAAGGTTACATAACTCTAGTGCATTACGTTGTCACGCATGCGCAGGTAGTAGTTTGCACATAAAACATCGCATATTCGCAATTGATGCCCGTCTTTGCGGAGCCTACGCAATCGCGCCAGTGCTTCGACAGGTAATGTAACAGCAAGTTTCCGAGGCCGTGCCCAATTCCCAAGTCGTAATGCGTAATACTCAACAGCTTGCGCCTGTCTCCGCACCTCTGACTCGAGCTGAAATCGTTGCCAGGCATTGCGCTTCATTCGCTTCGGATCCCGGGCAACCACCAAGCACCTTCTAGGCGGAGCGGCCCCCCGTACGTCCGACTTCGCTCCCTTTCCTGCCTCCCACCCCAATGCCTGCCAACCATTGGCGCACTGCAGACAACAGGCCCCCAATATCAAGAAAGGGGCCGACAGATGGAATAGCACACTGCGGTATAAAGTTCATAAACGAACTTTACACCCCAGGACCCCAATATGTTATTTCTGCCAACTTTCTAGCCACGTAGCACGCTTTTATCAGCGGAGCGACTTCCGCATCTGTAATGGCGACCGACTACAAGGCTACGTTCATCCTGAACTACGACCACGCCCGGTGTAGTCTAGTCCAGCGCCCGATTCTATCTCGTCGGGGCATCGCGCCTTCAGCACACGCCGGTCGCCATCCCCACGTCTCCGGTTCCTTTCCCCTATGCTCCGTCGACCCCAGCCTGCCCAAGTGGAAACCTGAACCTCGCAGTTCCGGAGGCAAGAACTGCGCTCGTGTCGAAAATTTCAAGACCTTGGTTTTGTCCCGCTAACGAAGTCAACGTGTATATCGAAGGTGTCGCTATACAAGCGTTTGCTGATATTATAGCTGCTGTTTCTGTGCTCATTGGTTAACTACGTCGTAAGTTGAGAAAGATTACGACTCCGCTTCTGTCTCCCTGCGTACGAAAACCGCGCACCACATCCAGCGTTGTATGTTGTGCACGGTTCGGCTTATCATTCAGGTTTTTTGTATGTCGTCAAATTTGTGGTCGTTTCACAATGCTCAGACGACGTCATTCTTGGCTGGGACTTCCTTTCTATGCCGTTGTTGACTAAATGCGTGCAGAACTTTCATTATCACCGACACGTGATGCCCCATCTGAGCCATGTTTCTCTCCCTTTCCCCAAGTGGACGTGCCTGCGGACTCTGGCAGACCTTTCTATTCCGCTCTTGTGCGTCTCTTGTGTCTCTTGCGTCTCTTGTGCCCCCGACACCCTCGCTTCGCGCAAATACTTGTTCCTTTTTGCTGTTCTCACGATTGAAAATTTTTGCGGGGCCTTATACGTCACGAATTGGTTATCCTCATGTGCAACATTAATCCGTGGTGAATATTTGGGTTGACTTGAGGATAGTGGCTTCGTTTATTCTCGTCTACTGCCTGATGACTCACCGACCTGTCGTCAGCATTACTCCTGCTACTTCATCATCTTCAGAAGCCTTCATCCCGCCAATTCATTCATAACTTCTCAATAACTAGCGCACGCCACTCTTGGAGCTCCTCAACCATTTTCAAACTTCTTTTCACCATCGACTACATTCGTTGGGTGGCACATCCTCCATCATTCACAACATCGACAACGGCACCCATGCCCTCTGCGCCAGCGCCCGTATCGAGGTTCGCATGCAGAACGCCATGTCACTGATGACCAGGTAACCGATATGCTCACCATGGCATGGCACAGCCATCACACAGCCCTTGGCCCTCCCCAGTTATACTGGTGAAGAAAAAAGACGGTAGCATCACGTTCTGGGTGGACTACCGGCGCCTAAATAAAATCACAGGCAAAGACACATCACCTGCCCCGAATTGACGATGCGTTCGACTACTTGCAAGATTAAGAGTTTTCTCGTCCTTGGATCTTTGATCGGGTATTCGCAAGTACCTATGGCTGACGCTGACCGTCCCGAGGATGAATTTGTAACTCCGAATGGGTTATAGTTTAGCCTGCTATCAATCGTTCTTTGTGAAGCACCTCCGACTTTCTATCTCCCCGTGGACATCTTTTGTGGTCTAAAATGGCACACGTATTTTTGCTCTCTGGATAACGTCGTAGACTTTTCGAGGGCCTTTGATTACCATCTCAACTGCCTTGCAAGTGTTCCCATTTGCCTAACAGATGTTGAGCTGCAGCTTAATTTACAAAAGTTCCATGTTGTTGCACGCTGGCTTTGGCCTTGCTGTGTGAAAGGATGGTGTTCTTCTCGACTCTGCAAAGTTTCGAGCCGTCACCGAGTTTCCCAGGCCGCCTGCAATGAGGCAAATCCGCAGTTTTCTCGGTCATTGTTCGCATTTTCGCCGATTCGTCCACCCCTTGGACACAGCTTCTCGCCGACAGCCAAGACTTTTCGGCTTGGTCATCCATTTGTGACGACGCAACGTCAATTTACGGCATCTCATACCATCCCCTCCTATTCTGCGCCATTTTCAGCCGGAAGCTCCCACAGAAATTCACACGGACGCTAGCGGTGATGGCCTTGGTGCTATTCTTGGCCGCCGTAAGTCTGGTTAGGACGAGTACGTCGTCCCTTACGCCCACCGCACCTTCACCAAAGCGGGAACAAACTATTCTGCTACGGATAAAGAATGTCTCGCCAATGTTTGGGCGATCACAAAATTTTGAACTTATCTCTACGGCCAACTGTTCGACGTCGTGACTGAATACCAAGCCCTATGCTGGTTGTCTCCCCTCAAGAATCCATCTCGTCACCTGGCTCGGTGGGCACTATGTCTCCAACACTATGATATTCGTGCCGTCAACAGGGCCAGACGCAAACGAGCCGATGTAGACGCCGTTTCTCGCTCTCCTCTTCCCCGTGAGCCCTGTATTGCGCATGCCGCCAGCTACGATTCGTTGTCCCTTGCCTATGCTTACACGCCGTCCAAGCAGCGCAAGGATCCTTGGATAGCCTCTCTACTAGCGTTCATGCCAGACCCGTCACCAACCGCACGCTTCAACGCATTGCTCGTCATTTTAGCGTCCGCGATAAGCTTCTGTACCGCCGCAATTACTTATCTGATGGCCGCAAGTGGTTACTTTTGATTCGTCGTCGTCTATATTCCGACATGTGTGTATCCTTTCATGCGGACCCACGATGCGCTTATGAGGGTATTAAAGACCTAAGCACGGCCTGCGGGTTCGGTAATACTGGCGCGGAATGCACCGCTTCGTCCGCGCGAGCTCCGAGTGCCAACGCCACAAGAGCCAACCTTACCCGAGCACAGAGCCACTCCAACCCTTGCCCAGTCCCACCCGGCCTTTCGACCGCATCGGAATTGATTTGTGCGGACCCCTTCCGAATACTTCAAACGGAAACCACTGGGTCATCGTCGCTGTGGCCCACCTCACGCACTACGCCGAAACTTAAGCGTTTCCCTCTGGCGCATCACGTGAAGTCGCTTTGTTGAAACTCCATAATCTCGTTCTTTGGCAGGGCGCGCTTCGTGAGCTGCTGAGTGATCGCGGAAGCTTATTGCTCCTACAAGTCGTAGAATCCCTTCCACGTGAATGCAACATTGTCCATCGAACTACTAGTGCATGTCATCCCCAAATCAACGGATCGACCGAATCCTTGAATCCCACACTACGCGACATGCTTGCATTGTACGTTTCCGCTGATCACGCCAATTGGGACTGAATGCCACCCTCCATTACCTACGCTTACAACAGCGCCGCTCAGTCTACCAAAGTATTCTACCAGTTCTTCCTCCTTTAGGGCCACGAATCATCCTCCTGCATGGACACTACCCTCCCATATCGTCCTGATGTCTCCCAAATCACTACACTATCTGAAGTAACCACCTATGCCGAGGAATGCCACCAGCTCGCACGCTCAATTTTCTCGCAAGTCCAGGCCAGCCAAAAAGACGGCTCCGACCGTAGCTCCTCTTCGCCGTCATAATCGCCTGGTACATTCGAGTGTCTCCACGTCTGCTTCGCCGCCCCTGGCCTTTCCACAAAGCTGCTACCTAAGTATGACGGTCGTTACCAGGTTCTACCTCAGAGCTTCCCTGTAAACTAGATCACTGAGCGCCTCCAGCCATATGTGGACCAACGGCGCCACAGCCGCTAGACCGTTCATGTCGAACGGCTGAAACCTACTTCCGTCGTATCGCAATTTCCTTAGGTCGCCAGGGTGGCTCCTTTTTCACACACACACACACACACACACACACACACACACACACACACACACACACACACACACACACACACACACACACACACACACACACACACACACATATATATATATATATATATATATATATATATATATATATATATATATATATATATATATATATATGGCCACAACAATTCAATGTTAGGGAAACCATAGTGACGACTAAACAACCCGGAATAGTTTCCGCTATACTTTTCCTGACTTCGGTATCCGTTGGCTTCACATGATTGTGGCTGACAAAGCTATTGCCCTTCAGTTGTGACTTGTTCTCATTATGTGCATGTGCAACTAGAGGAATTCTATGTTTAAATACATAAAATTCATTTTCATATTTTTGCAAAAATTGTTCTTTACTAAGGATCGTTTAACATGCGCACCGACAGTTGCTTTATACATTTCTTCGTGCATTATTGCACAGTAATTAGCTGGTTTGCAGCGAAAAGATGAGGGTGTACGGCAAAAACAAAGGTAACAATCGATAGAAATTGTGACAATAATAACACGCGCTTAAGTTGTAATGTTATCGGTGAGCGTTCCTCACGAATCAATCTGTTACAATGTTGTCGCTGAGCGCAAGAACCGCCTTTCTGTACCGGAAGTTTATCGAATGTTATTGCGGGTTCTATTGTGTGTTGTCACCGAGCCTTGTATTTTCAGATTGTATGCGCGACACAAATTGTGCCGTGCTTTCTTTGACGAGTCAAGTAAAAAAGCCGACACGCCTCACGTGCAGATCAGATTTTCGACGATTGGTGAGTGGGCTAACCACTATCACTGTGCTCAGTATTACTTGTTCTGTTGGGGAGAGGATCGCCCTACAAACTGCTAATTTCGTTACTTGCGTTGTGCCATCGTGGTACTACTTCATCACTACAGCGGGACATCAGGTGTAATTCATTGATTGTTTATGTTCCTGACACCCCCTCAAATCTGTGTCCTTAGGCTCAACCATGAAGATAACGCCAGCGTCATCCCAGACCACCAAGCTAGCTGTACTCTACAAAAATTGTCCGAAGAACTCGGACTTCTATTTTACCATGAAAACCTAGGCAAAGAGGATGCTGCATCCCCGATGATGGATGGAGCATCTCCTGCAGTCATCGTCCTGCAGAAACAAATGCAGCCACATGTTTTCCGTGGATCCTCCTCGGACGACCCGAAACCTTGCTTAAGACTTTTAAATGATCTGGACATTCAACACCTGGAACACTGAGGACGTGTTGGAAGACGCCGCGCGGACGTGCTTCAATAATTGAGAATTCCCTCCAACCAATTTGAATGGAACTATTCCGCACAGCATTCCTGGGGACCTCCACACGCATCGTGCGCAAAGCGCGAGCTCAAGCTGCGCTAGGAGCCCGAATGCAGCTACCAATCAAGAATGTCGCGATTTTTACCGAGGAAATGGCTCAGGCTGCCGTTACGCCTACCGCAACATTCCTTCAGGAAATAAGGCTTGACTCCCTATGCACCGGCATAAAGGAAGAGCTCTTCTCCCTACTGATGCGCTACCTGCCGAATGCCATAGCCGAATTTCGGACAGAGGTGTAGTCAATAAAGAAGTCGTCGGAAATGCGCACTAAATAAATCAACTGCCACTCGCTGCCAGCCTGCGCTGAAGCTCACGCACTGCTCCAATGGCCTGCTGGAGACCACCAGGTTCACAGTGCGTAAAGAATTTTTGATGATATTGACATGTGTACTTCTTTATCTTTATTGGGCGACCACTTCACACCACCTAACAAACCTTATCGCACAGCGCAGGACGCGCCTGCATGTAAAAGAAGTTTCTGCAATTTCCATCCGCTGTCTTTCCCCGCAACTCGTGTAATCTGATTGCATGTATGCGCGACGCGAATAGTGTAGAACTTTGTGGAAGACACGCGGGTCCCAGCGGTTACTCTCGAACATGCGACGACTGATCTATAAAAGCCGACGCGCTTGACCCGTTGATCAGATTTTCGATGATCCCCGACTGTGTTCGCCGCTGTCGTTGTGCTTTATGTGTAGCCTGTCTTTGTAGGCACAGGTTCTCCCAATAAAAGCTAGTTTTGTCTTTCACAGTATTGCTACTGTGTTCTTTAACGTCACTACCACGTGACGATATTCTCATTGTTGCAGCTTGAAGTGGCATCAAAAGTCGACATGTTCGCGCAGATATTAAGCAGTCACAAGGAGTTCCTGAACCATTGCAGCCTCATCCGGAACTCATAAACTACGCCGCTGCAACCCAGTACCATGTTCCTCCTCCACGTTCGCGTATAACTCCATAACGCCGCATCTCCGTCGCCAGGCGCCGCCCCCCGTCGCCGCCAGCCTGCCCACCGGCCCGTCGGCCCATGGAACGCCTGATGAAGACGGCATGTGCGCGCCACCGATAATTGCGCGCCGTGTATCACTGGCACCCATACCAATGCGCCAGGCCAACAGAAAGGCGAAAGACCTATCGACAGCGCCAACCAACTCTCAGCAACCAAGTGGAGACTCTGACGACCTTTCCATTCACCGTCAGAAGCGCCGACCATACACTGGCTCATACTGTGGCCGGTCCGCAAGCCCATATCCGGAAAACTAAAAGCATCGAATATGGAGGTGCGGTTGCTCATTGTCGAAACGCTGAAGAGCCTCCACCGCCGACGCTGAAAAGACTGTGTCGACGACGCAGTGATGACAGGACTCCACACGAACGAAACATGGAAGTCAGGAAGACTACGCCCAAAAAATACGCGACGACACAACGTAAGATTACTTGAACAGTGCGGCTCGGCCTTTATACGAAGCCGCAACCTAAATGTGATGCAAGGGAAAGGACCAACGACCTCCACGTGCTCTCCGACGGTAACACAGACGCCTCTTTAATGGACACAGGAGCCGGCTATACTCGTCAAGACATTGCCCCTCGCCGCCCAGTTGAAGAAAGGTAAATCCGCATGTGTAAATCTGCAGGTAAATCTGCAGCTCTCCTTCCTGTAGTCAGGACAGCTGATAACGCCGACAGGAATCTGCACGGCAAGAATTACCGTTCATGACGGTACCTACGCTGCGAATTTCGTAACAGTGTTCACGAGACCTAATTATTGGCATAAATTTCCTGAACCAACACTACGCAATCACGGACCTGAAGTGTAACTCGACAACGCTATCTGAAGACAAATCGATACCGCCAGAAAGCTCTCCGAGTCAACCTGCTTTTAGTGTGCTTGGAGCTGAGTCACTATTACGCCTCGCAGAAAGGGCCAACTGCGATTTCCGTCGGCAAATGCGCAACCGAGACATGGAATTCACTGTTGAGAACGACCCACACCTGCTGCTCGACCGAGAAATCGACATCGCGAGGGTAATTCTGCAATTTCGCAAAGGGAAAGCACGGGACATTATGACAAACTACAGCCTGGAATATGAACACCTGAACAAGGGCACGAAGTTCGCATATATAGAAGAAATGTAAGCAGTCAGCCATGCATTTGGCCTCTCAGATTACACCGGAACTGAAACAGTCTTAGTTGGTAACCAGCTTTCGATATTAATGCGAGTCTTCTAGGCATAAAAAAGAACAGCTCAAAGGACTCCTGAATTCTTACAAGGGCTGCTTCTCATCGCCATCAAAGATTCGACACACACCATCACCATTTGCTAACCTTCGCATAATAACCGAAGAATGTGCTCGACCACTTAGTCAGAGCCTCCAATTTTGACGTGACAACGTGAAGATATAGCAAAAACTGGATTAAATACTGTGCAAATCACCATCTAAAAGCCGATTTGCGCCTCCTGTAGTCTTGGTGAAGCAAAACGATTGAAGCCTTCGTTTCTGCGCCGATTACCATCCCCTAAACAAACTAACGAATAATTACGTACACCCTCTTCCACGGATAGGTGGCGCATGACCCGACTCTGTAATGCAAATTGTTTTTAATTGGTTGATTCAAGACAAGCTAATGGCAAATTGAATTCGACGCAGCGATCGGGAGAAGACCGCCTTTACCATGCCAGATGGCCTGGTATCGTGCTCCAGTGTAAATACCCTGTATATAGCCTCTTTCATCTGTGTTTTTCCAGACGTAACATTCTGGTGGAGGTCAGCGATCCCCGTCCTCACCACGGAACTCAGGAGTGGTCGGTACATCGAGCTTGTCACCATGCCTTTCGGTGACGAGACAGCCTCTACAACAGCTTCGGCTTGTCCGAGTGCTCCAATCATCACGGTTGCCCAACATCGCGACCATGGCGTGTTCTCTGGCCTGGAGGTAGAGGACGTTGACGAATGGATCAAGCTCTATGAACACGCCAGTGTTAATAACAGGTGGGATCCAACGATCATGCTCGCCAGTGTCATCTTTTATCTCGGCGGAACACCACGCCTGTGGCACCAAACGCGTGATGACAAGATAAACAGTTGGGACAGTTTCAAAGAAAAGCTCAGGGAACTGTTCGGCGACCCCATTGGGCGCAAGGCTGCCACGAGAAAGGCTCTTGCGTCTCGTGTACAGACATCTACAAAGCCGTACGTTTCATACATCCTCGACATCTTGGCTCTCTGCCGCAAAGCTGACGATACGATGTCTGAAGCAGATAAAGTGTCGCATGTGCTAAAAGGCATCGCCGACGATGCTTTCAATTTGGTTGTTTTCGGTCACGTCTCGACTATCGACGCCATCATCAAAGAATGCCGTCGCCTTGAACAAGCTAAGAGCCGCCGTATCACACATCACATCATGCGGCTACCCAGGACTGCTGCTACGTCGATATGTGAGGGTCGACCGCGTCAGACCACCCCCTGTGACGATGTAACCCGTATTGTTCGCCGTGAGCTCGAGGCCGCCTGTTCGCCAGCTTTCTCCACGACGCCTCTCGGTCCACCCGCAACCACGATTGCGCTGATTCAGGCCGCCGTCTGACAGGAATTTGAGAACATGTGTCTCAACTCCGTGTGTTCATCGTCTCCACCCACGGTTCCCCAGTTCTCTAACAGCCCTCCTAGTCCCCGGCAGTCCTTTTCTGCCACATCTGGCCGCAATCCGTCTGAATGGCGTACCCCTGATGACAGGCCGATCTGCTTCCACTGCTGTCGCATCGGCCACGTCGCTCGTCACTGCCGCAACCGATGGGCACCACCTCCTCGAATATACACCGCCGCTCATTTCCGCCCCTTTGGACCTTCTGTTCCCTATGCCACCCACCATGAACCCATTGCCGCTCATGCTCCTGCTCCGAACCTACGGTACAGCCACTCGCCCTCTTCCCGCTCCCTACAGCCGTTCTCCCTCTTCGCTACAGCCGCTCTTTCATCTGTTTTTCCACACGTAATATACATATATATATATATATATATATATATATATATATATATATATATATATATATATATATATATATATATATATATATATATATATATATATTGTCGCGCCCACAAAAGGCGTTATTTTGAAGCCGGGTAGAGTTAGCAGCGATGGCCTGGATCAGCTGAGCGCCTGGCGAGATTCAGCCAGCCAGCCACACGTCGTCTTTTTCGTTCACCACTCTCCGGTGCCCCCGCATACTGTTTGTTGAGGCGTGAACTCACTATGCTCCTAAGAGCGTCACATTCGTGAACCCAGTATGCACCTAAGAGCACAACATTTCCCTCCGCGCAGACGAAGCCCGCCGGGCAAGTCAAACAGGCTGTCGAGAAATAAAGGGCTTTAAACGGGCGACATGCGAAAGTTCAGTCTTTGCTGACCGTCGGCCATTTGATGTGAGACGTGCTATGCGGTAGGTTAATTCGCTGATGCGCTCCGTAATAACATAGGGTCCAACATAGTGGGCCAGCAGTTTTTCACATAGTCCACGTTTCCTGGTTGGTTTCCAGAGCAACACTAAATCACCAGGGTCATATATCACGTGTCGGCGTCGGCGGTCGTAGCGTGCCTTCGAGCGGAGTTGTGAAAGAAGAGTGCGTAAAGAAGCAAGTCGTCGGGCTTCTGCAGCAAGACAGACTGTCTCTGATATACAAAGATTATCGTGGCTGGAAAACGGGAAGATAGTGTCTAGTGTATAACGAGGCGGACGAGCGTAAAGAAGAAAGAAGGGACTGTAGCCCGTAACTTCATGCTTTGAGGTGTTAAATGCGTACGTAATGAAAGGTAGCACGCTGTCCCAGTTCTTATGATCTGACTCCACATACATGGACAGCATGTTAGTAAGAGTTCTGTTCGCGCGTTCCGTAAGGCCATTTGTTTAAGGATGATACGGGGTGGAACGTCGAAACCTTGAAGCACATAGACGAAGCATCTCTTCGACCACGTCTGCAGTGAACTGCCGCCCACGATCGCTGATGATGACTCTGGGAGGTCCATGTCGGAGAATGACAAAACGCAGCAGAAAAATACACACTTCGGTTGCAGTGCCGATGGGATTGCAGCTGTCTCACAGTAGCGTGTCAAGTGATCGGCACACACGATAATCTTGCGATTCCCATCGGATGAACGCGGGAAAGGACCGAGGAGGTCGATGCCAACTTGCTCAAAGGGAGTGCTGGGGGGTGGCACTGGATGGAGTTGACCAGGAGGAGCACTCGTCGGACGCTTATAACGTTGACACTCGCTGCAGCTGGACACATACTGGGCGGTCGTCTGGCGCATTTTAGGCCAGTAGAACCTTTCTTGAAGGCGGTAGAGAGTTCGCGCAGAACCCAAATGTCCAGATGTTGGATCGTCATGCATAGCGCGCAAGACGGAGACACGGAGACTCTCCGGGACCACCAGAAGATATCATGGGCCTGTAGTAGAATAGTTCTTTTTGTAAAGAACCCCATCACGAACACAGAAACGAGTGGATGGTGCTGATTGCCTTGCAGTAATGAGCAGTGGTTCTAAAGTTCTGTCTTTTTGTTGCTCGACCTTGAAGGTATCTATATCAGGAAATCCCGGCTCCAGTGATGCAATATAGCAGTCGAAGTTGTCCGCGTCGCAGTCCGTCGTTGGAAGCGGCATGCGCGAGAGAGAGTCAGCGTCGGCGTGTCGGCGGCCGCTTTTATAAGAAACGGTAAAGTTATATTCCTGTAAACGGAGTGTCCAACGCGCAAGCCGGCCCGATGGATCACGGAGATTAACCAGCCAGCAGAAGAGAGAATGATGGTCTGTCACCACAGTGCAGGGGCGCCCGTACAGGTACGACCGGAAGCGCTGTACTGCGAAAATAACTGCAAGACATTCTTGCTCTGTAACGGTGTAGTTACGCTCGGACTTACTCTTAAAGAACGACTCGCATAGGTGACGACGTGTTCTTTGGTGTCGACGCGTTGAATAAGGACAGCGCCGATGCCAATACCGCTAGCGTACGTATGAACTTCTGTGGGAGCCGCATGGTCGATGTGTCGGAGAATGGGGTGAGACGTCAGACGAGACTTCAGCTCACGAAAACTAGCTTCACATTCAGGAGTCCATTCAAAGGGAACGCCCTTCTGGAGGAGGCATGTCAGCGGATACGCGATGTTGGCAAATCCACGAATAAACCGGCGGAAGTACGAGCAAAACCCTAGGAAACTGCGTAGCTCTTTTACATGGCGAGGTTGCTTGAAGGCTTCCACCGTAGCAGTCTTCGCTGGATCAGGTCGTATACCGCCCTTATCCACTAGGTGTCCCAGAACGAGTGTTTGGCGTTCTCCAAAATGGCACTTCGAGTTGAGGACCAAACCCGCTTTGTCCAAGCAGTCTAGCACAAGATCGAGACGTGCGTTGTGCTCACTGAACGTGCGCCCGAAAATCACTACATCATCTAGATAGCACATGCATACTTCCCACTTCAAACCACGCAGGATGTTGTCCATGAAGCGCTCGAAAGTTGCAGGCGCATTAGAGAGCCCGAACAGCATCACATTAAATTCAAAAAGTCCATCTGGTGTTACAAATGCCGTTTTCTCCTTGTCTGCCTCGTGCATCGGAATCTGCTAGTACCCCGACCTCAAGTCAACAGACGAAAAGTAAGACGCTGATGAGAGGCAGTCGATAGCATCATCAATACGCGGAAGAGTATATACGTCCTTTTTAGTGATGGTGTTGAGGCGGCGGTAGTCAACACAAAATCGCCATGAACCATCTTTCTTTCTAACCAGGATCACTGGCGCTGCCCACGGACTACAGGATTCTTGGATTACATTCTTATTTAGCATTTCGTGGACTTGGTCATTGATCACCTTGCGTTCCGATGGTGAGACTCTGTATGGTTTCTGTCGCAGCGGTTGGGCAGATCCCGTATGTATGCGATGGTGTATACGAGAAGGAGGAAACAATGGTGGCCCCTCTTGCTGGAAGAAGTCAAACAGTCGGGCATGTTTTAGCAGAATATTCGCCACTTCGTGACGCTGCTTAGTGCTGAGCGACTTGTTTATCATAGTCAGAAATGAGGAGTGCGCCGCAGGGCAGACATTAGCGAAATGGCGCTCATCCGCCTCTGTAAGAATGGCGAGCGATAGCCCGTGATCTTCATGGTAGGCGGCAAGTTTCAGACCCTGTGGTAGTATTGCAGGTTCACTGGAACAGTTTACGGCCCATAAGTTGGTGCGTCCCTGAACAACTGACAGCGTGCAATACGGTATCAGTACATTCCTCTTGATGCAACTCAGGTGAACGGGCTCCGCGGTAGCGTCAAACGTTCCGTCGGTGGTGGGGAAACAGGCGACTGAAACACACGTTGCGGATAACGGAGGCACAACGGTATCCCGGGATACACAAAGCACACTTTCACGATACGGTGGGCCTTCCATAAACGCAGCAGAAAAGCTCGTACCTACACTGATTTCACCCGTTTTGCAGTCGACAGTGGCACCACACAGTTTCAAAAAATCAAGGCCTAGGATTACGTCATGCGCAGAATGAGGTAGAACAGTGGACTCCGCGTTAAATATTTGACCACCCAAGGTTACGTCTACATTACACACGCCCACAGGATACAACAACTCCCCACTCACTCCGCGAAACGTATCGGCACGGTCCCAGCGAAACATCACCTTTCGTCCTAGGAGGCTTTTAAACGCCAGACTCATCACTGAATTGGTTGCTCCCGTGTCCACTAAGGCCATGGATGAAACCCCGTCAAATAATACAAACACCTTATTCTTAAACATACAAATGGTTGGAGGTATCTCTGTCGACAGCGAAGATTGTCCGGCGACCTCACCTCCAACGGCCGCGCTGGCTAGTTTTCCGGAGGTGGCGACGGGTATCGACGCCGTGGAGAGGGCGATCGGCTTACACGAGGAGCGGGTGGTGGTGTCAAGCTGCGATCAGATGCTGGAGAACGGTTCCGCAGCGGCTCCAGGTGCTGGTGAGGCAAGCGTCCTAAGTATGTGTGCGAGGGCGAGTATATTTGGCCCAGAGGAGTGCGGTACCGCCTAGACATCGTCGATGGGTCGAACCTCGGTGGTTGGTGGCGATTGCAGTACCCGGCAATGTGACCCAAGTCGCCACAGCTATAACACACAGGTAAACGATGATCAATGAACTGCCCTTCGAAGCGCTCAGCCGTGGGGGGTCGTGTAGCAAAGTGAAGCGGCCGATCCTGCTGCACAGGAGGAACGGTCGGTCTGCGTGCAAACCTGCTGGGGCGAGGGTGTTCTGCAGGTCGGTGTTCGGTCGTAAATGTGTCCTCACGTGGCCATGGAGCACCTCTGCAGTTGACGTCTGTGACACATACCGCCGGTTGCCAGGAAGCGCAGGGTGCGGCAGGCGCCACGTGTTGCGGCTAATAAGCGTGAGGTTGTCGTATGACGTCGCGCGCAAGTTCCTGGTGCCGCAGCAGTTCCTCACGCACGATCTGCCGTATAGTAGACAAAAGATCGGCAGACGGGCTCTCATCGACGCTGGCAATGTTGTCACATTCGCCAGGCGTCCGAACTTTGGCACAATGCGACGTGTTTTCAACGTCTCAAACGTACGGCAATGACGCACGACACCTGAGACGGAATCAACGTGTTCCCGACTTATGAGGAAATTGTAAACATCTTCTGCAATTCCTTGGAGGAGATGTCCGACTCGGTCTTCCTCGGACATCTGCGGATTTACGATTTTGCACAGCTTGAGGATTTCCTCTGTGTATATAGTGCATACGAGCTTAAGCTCTTTGAGCAAGTGTTCTCTCGGCGCGTTTCTGTTTGGCGTGGGTGTCGGCAAAACACTTCTTAATTTCCTCGACAAAGTGCTCCCACGTTGTTAGGAAGTCTTCGTGGTTTTCATACCACATCAGCGCTGTCTCACTCAGAAACAGCGCGACATATTCAAGCTGAGTGACAGAATCCCAACGGTTGTAGCGGCTCACCCTTGCGTAGTGCATCAGCCACTCGTCGACGTCTTCGCCCACTTTTCCCGCGAACGAGCGTGGCTCCATGTAGTAGCGCAAAGGTCCAACTGCCGCTGACCTTTGAGAAGGTGAAACTAGAGCTGGCATTTGTCCACCACCGTCCTGAGCCATAGGGAAGGTCGTTGGCAAGAGACCGGCAAGACGACGGCTCCGGCGAAGTTCTGGATTTTGCGACTCCGTGATACGTCCTGTCGTACCCCGCACCTCCACCACTCTGTTGCGCCCACAAAAGGCGTTATTTTGAAGCCGGGTAGAGTTAGCAGCGATGGCCTGGATCAGCTGAGCGCCTGGCGAGATTCAGCCAGCGAGCCACACGTCGTCTTTTTCGTTCACCACTCTCCGGTGCCCCCGCATACTGTTTGTTGAGGCGTGAACCCATCATCATCATCATCATCATCATCATCATCATCATCATCATCATCATCAGCCTGTTTACGCCCACTGCAGGGCAAAGGCCTCTCCCATACTTCTCCAACAAACCCGGTCATGTACTAATTGTGGCTATGCCGTGCCTGCAAACTTCTTAATCTCATCCGCCCACCTAACTTTCTGCCGTCCCCTGCTACGCTTCCCTTCCCTTGGGATCCAGTCCGTAACCCTTAATGACCATCGGTTATCTTCCCATCTCATTACATGTCCTGCCCATGCCCATTTCTTTTTCTTGATTTCAACTAAGATGTCATTACCTCGCGTTTGTTCCCTCACCCAGTCTGCTCTTTTCTTATCCCTTAACGTTACACCTATCATTCTTCTTTCCATAGCTCGTTGCGTCGTCCTCAATTTGAGCAGAACCCTTTTCGTAAGCCTCCAGGTTTCTGCCGCGTAGGTGAGTACTGGTAAGACACAGCTATTATATAATTTTCTCTTGAGGGATAATGGCAACCTGCTGTTCATGATCTGAGAATGCCTGCCAAATGCACCCCAGCCCATTCTTATTCTTCTGATTATTTCCGTCTCATGATCCGGATCCGCCGTCACTACCTGCCCTAAGTAGATGTATTCCCTTACGACTTCCAGTGCCTCGCTGCCTATTGTAAATTGCTGTTCTCTTCCGAGACTGTTAAGCATTACTTTAGTTTTCTGCAGATTAATTTTTAGACCCACTCTTCTGCTTTGCCTCTCCAGGTCAGTGAGCGTGCATTGCAATTGGTCCCCTGAGTTACTAAGCAAGGCAATATCATCAGCGAATCGCAAGTTACTAAGGTATTCTCCATTACCTTAAATCCCCAATTCTTCCCAATCCATGTCTCTGAATACCTCCTGTAAACACGCTGTGAATAGCATTGGAGATATCGTGTCTCCCTGCCTGACGCCTTTCTTTATTGGGATTTTGTTGCTTGCTTTATGGAGGACTACGGTGGCTGTGGAGCCGCTATAGATATCTTTCAGTGTTTTTTGAACTCGCTGACAGTGAGGCAAGATCGGCCTCCTCTTCCTCTGATGAAGTACGGATTGCCTACTCGCGACCTGACACCAACTCCATGATCAAGGCACTCATGCAGGACCTTACAAAGGCTTACAGAGCCCACTCTGATAATATTCACAGACGTCTACATACGATTGACCCAGACGGTAAATTCCGTTTGCCCCCGAAGCTTACACGGAGCAAAACATCATTGCTACACAGGATTCGGCTCGGCGTTGCTTTCACCCGTCGCTACGCACACCTCATCGGCCAATCGAACAACCCCGATTGTGTACACTGCCAGATGCCCGAAACACTGCAACACGTACTGTGCGACTCCCCAGCATATATGCTGGGGCGAAGGACGTTAGACAGTTTCCTAGCCAGCGTTGACAGACAACTACGATCGGAGGAAGCTATGCTCGGCCCATGGCCCGACACTGCAATTTCAGTGCGTGCAACAAAAGTATTGTTGAAGTTCCTGCAGGACACCAAGCTCGACGAGCGGCTCTAGCGAGGCAACTGTCTCATGTATACATAAGCACTCACCACTACTCTTATCATCATCATCCATCCCAATACTTTCACTCCCCTTCCCTATTCCCCAGTGCAGAGTAGCAGACTAGAGCGCACTAGCTCAGGTCGACCTCTCTGTCTTTCCAATCAATAAATTCTATTCAATTCAATTTCAGTATTTTTACATACGGCTCGTCTACACCCTGATTCCGTAATGCCTCCATGACTGCTGAGGTTTCGACAGAATCAAACGCTTTCTCGTAATCAATGAAAGCTATATATAAGGGTTGGTTATATTCCGCACATTTCTCTATCACCTGATTGATGGTGTGAATATGACCTATTGTTGAGTAGCCTTTACGGAATCCTGCCTGGTCCTTTGCTTGACAGAAGTCTAAGGTGCTCCTGATTCTAATTGCGATTACCTTAGTAAATAGTTTGTACGCAACGGACAGTATGCTGATCGGTCTATAATTTTTCAAGTCTTTGGCGTCCCCTTTCTTATGGATTAAGATTATGTTAGCGTTCTTCCAAGATTCCGGTACGCTCGAGGTCATGAGGCATTGCGTATACAGGGTGGCCAGTTTCTCTAGAACAATCTGCCCACCATCCTTCAAGAAATCTGCTGTTACCTGATCCTCCCCAGCTGCCTTACCCCTTTGCATATCTCCCAAGGCTTTCTTTACTTCTTCCGGCGTTACCTGTGGGATTTCGAATTCGTCTAGACTAATTTCTCTTCCATTATCGTCGTGGGTGCCACTGGTACTGTATAGATCTCTATAGAACTCCTCAGCCACATGAACTATCTTATCCATATTAGTAACGATATTGCCGGCTTTGTCTCTTAACGCATACATCTGATTCTTGCCAATTCCTAGTTTCTTCTTCACTGTTTTTAGGCTTCCTCCGTTCCTGAGAGCATGTTCAATTCTATCCATATTATACTTCCTTATGTCAGGTGTCTTACGCTTGTTGATTAACTTCGAAAGTTCTGCCAGTTCTATTCTAGCTGTAGGGTTATATGCTTTCATACATTGGCGTTTCTTGATCAGATCTTTCGTCTCCTGCGATAGTTTGCTGGTATCCTGCCTAACGGAGTTACCACCGACTTCCATTGCACACTCCTTAATGATGCCCACAAGATTGTCGTTCATTGCTTCGACACTAAGGTCCTCTTCCTGAGTTAAAGCCGAATACCTGTTTTGTAGCTTGATCTGGAATTCCTCTATTTTCCCTCTAACCGCTAACTCATTAATCGGCTTCTTATGTACCAGTTTCTTCCGTTCCCTCCTCAGGTCTAGGCTAATTCGAGTTCTTACCATCCTGTGGTCACTGCAGCGCACCTTGCCGAGCACGTCCACATCTTGTATGATGCCAGGGTTAGCGCAGAGTATGAAGTCTATTTCATTTCTAGTCTCGCCATTCGGGCTCCTCCACGTCCACTTTCGGCTATCCCGCTTGCGGAAGAAGGTATTCATTATCCTCATATTATTCTGTTCCGCAAACTCTACTAATAACTCCCCCCTGCTATTCCTAGTGCCTATGCCATATTCCCCCACTGCCTTGTCTCCAGCCTGCTTCTTGCCTACCTTGGCAATAAAGTCGCCCATTAGTATAGTGTATTTAGTTTTCAGTCTACCCATGGCCGATTCCACGTCTTCATAGAAGCTTTCGACTTCCCGGTCATCATGACTGGATGTAGGGGCGTAGACCTGTACAATCCTCATTTTGTACCTCTTATTAGGTTCCCAACAAGACCTGCCACCCTCTTGCTAATGCTATAGAATTCCTGTATGTTACCAGCTATATTCTTATTAGTCAGGAATCCGACTCCTAGTTCTCTTCTCTCCGCTAAGCCCCGGTAGCACAGGACGTGCCCGCTTTTTAGCACTCTATATGCTTCTTTTGGCCTCCTAACTTCACTGAGCCCTATTATATCCCACTTACTGCCCTCTAATTCCTCCAATAGCACTGCTAGACTCGCCTCACTAGATAACGTTCTAGCGTTAAACGTTGCCAGGTTCATATTCCAATGGCGGCCTGTCCGGAGCCAGTGATTCTTAGCACCCTCTGCTGCGTCGCAGGTCTGACCGCCGCCGTGGTCAGTTGCTTCGCAGCTGCTGGGGACTGAGGGCCGGGGTTTGATTGTTGTGTTCATATAGGAGGTTGTAGCCAAGTACTGCACCAGGGTGGCCAATCCTGCTCTGGTGAGGGAGTGCGTTACCGGTTCTGGTCACTGGGATCAGGCCACACTCCAGGCCTGTTTGTGCAATTTTATCAACACGCGGATTTTTTTTTTAATCCGGTGGAAAATTGCCGGCACCAGCATTCGAACCACGGACCTCCTGCACGCGAGGCGGGTGTTCTACCTCTACGCCACCACTGCAACCTGGCGTGAACCCACTATGCACCTAAGAGCGCAACAATATATATACATATATTATATGTGTGTATATATATTATATATACATATATATATATGTGTATATATATATATATATGAGTGCGCCAGATATGCCTTCTTCGTCTTTCTTTTCTCTTTCGATTGTTACACCTTCGGGTCTTGCGCAAAACCCTTCATGTAACGATATAATAATTGGAACGGTATAGTGGGTCGTCTTCTTCAGCGCTTTTGCTTGTGAATGCCTCTCGCACTCGGAGTCTGTGCCCTGCCCACACTGTCATGGCTGAGAGAGAGAGAAACAACTTTATTTGCCACTGCAGGGGGGGGGGGGGGGAGTTAGGGCAGGTAGGCCTAGTACGTCTGTGGCCCACGAGACGAGTGCCAGTTGCGTTTTCTTGTCTGCTCTTGTCAGCAGCTGGTTCCAAGTCTCCTCGGAGGGAGCTGGCAGTAATGATAGTGGGGGAGGGTTACATTCGCATCCCCAGAGTGTGTGTGCCCGAGTGGCGAACACTCCATGGTCGCACTTAGTACAGACGGAATCGTAATCCCCTCCAGTGATGAAATAAAGCATAGAATGACTGAGGATTGAATCGGTCTGCAGTCTGCGAAGCATGGTGGCTTGCGATCGTTCGAGGTCGGGGTGTGGAGGCGGGTACACGCGTCTCGTCTCCTTGTAGAAGTTGGTAATGTCAGCATAGGATTTGGGGGCCTCTGCGAGCGCACCTTGGTTCGAGGGGCCGGCCTCCCGGTTAGTTAGGCCTCGGGCTAAACGGTCTACCCCATCGTTCACAGAGTTCCCCGCGTGAGCAGGTACCCTCACTAAGCTTACAGTTCTGTTGAAAGCGCAACCGCGGAGGATGTGTGCGGCGGGGAGACAGAGTGAGTTTTTTTAAAATTTTGGATGGCTCGTTTAGAGTCACTGAGAACCGCGCTTGTGCGGGAATCCGCGATGGCTAGTGCGATCGCGACCTCTTCGGCAGCGGTGGAGGAGTGTGTGCGCACTGTAGCGGCACTGATGAGAGTGGTGGTTGGCGTCGCTACGCAGGCTACGTATGTGTTAGAGTGGCATTTCGTCGCGTCCACGTACATGGCATGTTCGTCGGCGGAGTAGGTGACGTCTAAGGCTTGTGCCTTCAGTTGGCGGCGCCTATCGTGGCGGCCGGGTGGCATATCCTTGGCCATGGGTTTGATGACCAGCCAACTGAAGACTCCAGTCGGGAGGGGAGCAGTGGGGTGGATGTTCCCTGTAGGGTTGATGTTAAGACGATTAAGAATGTAACGACCGTGTTCGGTGCGAGAAAGACGGTGTATCTGTGCAGTCTTGTGTGCCTCTATCAGCTCTGCGAGGGTGTGTATACTCCAAGCTGGAGGAGACGCTGTGTGCTGGCGGACTGGGGCAGTCCCATTGCCGCCTTGTACGCTGAGGGGATGATGCTATTTACCGCCTCTTCGTCTTTGCAGCGGAGGTGGTAATAAGGGTATGTGTAGACAATCCTACTAATGAGGTAGGCTTGTGTGAGGCGGCAGAGGTCTGTCTCCCGCATTCCCCTGCGGCGAGTGGCAATGAGGTGGATTAGGCATTTGATTTGGTGGGCTGTGGTTCGGAGACGTTGGACGGCTTCCGAGTTCTGCGTGTTGTTCTGCACCAGCATACCTAACACACGGATGGTCTGTACGGCGGCTATGGGGTGGGTGGCAATGTGGAGCGTGATCGGCTCTTGAGGGTCGGGGACGGGTCGGTGAACACGTCTTTCTCGAAGAACTAACAGTTCAGACTTGGTGAGCGAACAAACGAGACCGTTTGCCTGCACGTAAGTGTTGACGGTGTCGATTGCCTGTTGAAGTGAATCTTGTATCTCCCCGTCCGAGCCAGAATTTTTCCAGAGGGTAATATCGTCGGCGTATATTGAGTGCTTAATGTGGGCTATAGTGTCGAGAAGTGTGGGAAGGACTCGCATAGTAATGTTGAATAGGAACGGGGACAAAACAGCTCCCTGTGGTGTTCCCCTGTTTTCCGTGGTGACTTTGTCACTGCAGAGGTCTCCAATGTGGAGTTCAACGGTGCGGTTGTGAAGGAAGTTGGCAATATAGCTGTAGGGGCGAGTGCCTACATTCATCTGCGAGAGGTTAGTCAGTATAGAAGCGTGCGACACGTCGTCGAACGCTTTACTGACGTCGAGGCCGAGAATGGTGCGTGTCGCCCGGATGGGACCCGGGTCGAGTATGTCGTGTTGTATCTGCCACATGATGTCTTGGGTAGAGAGTCCAGCCCGGAACCCAAACCTGGTGGGGGGAGGGGATCCTCCTTGCCTGCGTGAGTGTGGAGTCTGTTCAGAACTACGTGCTCCATAACCTTCCCCAGGCAAGACGTGAGCGAGATGGGCCGGAGGTTGCGCAGATCGAGTTGTTTGCCTGGTTTGGGTATGATCGAAGATTACCTTGGCATGCTTCCAGGAGTCTGGAAGGCGACCTTCATGCCAATGGTGGTTGAAAAGGTCCGCAAGTGCTGCGACCGACTGGTCGTCGAGGTGGCGGAACATTTTGTTGGTGATATGGTCATCGCCGGCTGCCGCGGTAGTCTAGATGCGGTTGAGTGCGGTGCGGACTTACGACGCCATGATGTCTCTGTCCATGTCTGGGTTCTGGGAGCCTTTGTAAATTAGGGGGTGGAAATGTCGGTGGAGGTGTTTATGTATTTGTCTTTCAAGGTAGCGAGGAGTTCCTGGTTCGTGCCTGGAAATTAACGCGTGTATGACGCGGTTGAGATTCTTGTGTGATGCAGACTTGGTGTGGGTCAGATCAAGCAAGTGCTTGAGCAGAACCCACCGTCTCCTACGAGTAGAACCACGGAGAAGTGCAGTAGAACATAATGTGGGGCTAGTTGGGTCAAAGCTTTCAAAAGATGAAGCGCCAACAGAGATAGCGCACTAAGAAAAAACAACGGCGGGACATGTCTCCTGCTTCAGGAGCGCCTTGTCCTGTCATTGTTCTTTATGCCATCTTCGGCTGGTTGTTTCTGAGCGCTCTGGAGTGCTCTCGCGAGCGACGTTGTCTTCGGCTGGTTGAAAGAGGGTGTGCGCACCCTGCGTTCAGCTGGTTCTTCTCGATTGCCCTCCTCCGTCTTCGAGCACTCTGAGGTGCTCTGAGCCCTGTCGTCGGAGCAGCCGTCGAGATTGAAACTTCATCGCAACGCTGCGTCGCTGCTGCTGGCGACGGCCCACCGCAACCTAGGCAACCTAGGCCACTGCATGCTCGCGTCTCGACGAACACTCGTCCCGTCGGCGCGTCCGCCGGTCTTCCCGACAGCACCGGGAGCTTTGGATATATATATATATATATATATATATATATATATATATATATATATATATGAATGGCCAGGCTTAGCTAAGGTTCAGCCCAGGATGCGAAGCATATTCGCCTTTATTTTAACGCTGCAGCGGTAAGGAGCTCGTGTCGCAGAAAAGCCGGTGTCGTCGGCGTCGCCTCAGGCGTGCGGCGCTTGCTCAGGCCTACATTTCGTTGTCGCGCCGAACGCTGCGTTGCTCGACGCTCACCGCGTCCGATGCGGAACGCGTAGTCGCTGCGCCGTAGGAAAGCCACCTAGAAACAGTCTCTGTAGCACGCCGCAACCTTCGCTTCTCATTCCTACGACCAGCTCTGTCTCCAGGAGGCATCTCACCTCGTGAGTGTCTAGCAGAGGCAAGCGTAGCTGCTTATATACCGCCGCGACGCCGCCAGCGACGGCGCGAGTTGGAGCCCCGTTTCTCCTCTGTCGTGACGTCACGGTGTCACGTGGTCAGCCTTGAAGGCGACGCCGCGAGCGACGGCGCGAGTTGGAGCCCCGTTTCTCCTCTGTCGTGACGCCACGGTGTCACGTGATATTGAAGGCGACACCGCCGCGCCTGAGGAGCTGGGTTGACCTCTAGTAATATGCTTCGCATAAAAACATGGGATGTTGGCAATAGTCACGTGGTTTCGCATCTGCCATTTCTTCCTCCGAGGGCGAGTCGCGCGTTCGGTTCGCGCGCTTGTCCTCTACCTCAGAGCTCGGGGAACGCCGGATCAGCCCGACTCTGGTTCGGAGGATGGAGGCGACCAGTCGAAGATACCATTAGTGTGCTGTCTCTATTCGCGCTTCATGGTTTGAGGAGAAATGCTTATCTCGAGGATCGCACGCCATCGCGAGCATGATCTTTAGGGTTGCTAAGGCAACCATGGCCGTCTGTCTCGCGCTGGCCGGAGCGACGAGAGAGACGCTGATGGCGACTTCTTTTATTGTGTTGCTAGCAAGCGTTCGCAAAAGACAACGACGCGACCAGAGGCAATGGCGCCACACGTTCGACAGCAGCAAAGGAGAGTTCTGTAGGCATTTTAGTCTCTCCAAAAACACAGTGCGATGGATTTGCGGCTATCTTGAATATCTCGAACAACAAGACTTAGTAGCGTTGATACTGCGACGCATGTGCTGTGCACGCTGCGTTTTTTTTTCCTTTTTTCCCCGCGGGTTGCTTCCAGTGGTGCATCTAAAATGTAGAAGCTATTGCCGCAACTGTCAGGCAGTCGCGTCATTACCGCCGTCGCTAGGACCACAACGGTTGTGAGAAAAGAAACAGGGGGGTGAAACTTCTCTCCACGGTGCAGGAAAAACCGCAGTCAACAACGCTTCTTTGACCGCGGCAAGATTCTCGAAGTTGCGGGATGCGTGGACGGAACCCTCATCGCAATCGTCCGCGCTAAGGAGCTCCGCCCCTGAGAAACAAAAATTGGAGGACGCTTAAGCTTCGCCTTCAAGAGTGGAATGCGACAGCGTTCCCGTCGACCCACCAAGGGGTGTATAAGACTATGCGCTACGGCGCAGCGCTCACTTACGAGGCGCCCCGCATCGGACTTTGCACCCACCAATCAAGCGGTGAGCGTCGAGCAAGGCAGCCGTCGAGTTTGGCGCGCCAACAAAACGTGCGCCTGAGCAAGCGGAACGAACCAAAGAACTCGGTGTCTCGGAACGTCGTGATCGGCATGGACAGCCGGGCGGCGACGCGCCTCGCACCGGTCCCAGCATAGCCCCGATGCGCGCGTGGCGCGCCACCTGTCAGGGCAGCGCCGTACATTGCGACGGGGTCTTTTGTGTTTGCCGCAAGAGGGATCTGCGTGTGCGGAAAGCGCAGAAGAAATGTAGCGGAAACGTACTTCGCTACGCGTTTAACTGCGACTTCTGTAATTTACATGCTCATAATTACCGATAAACACATCAGAATAATTTTCTGCGGCACGCTTGTAAGGTATTCACTAGAGACGTTTTTGTCCCACTTTGAACGATCGAACTCATGGCTGAGTGGTAGCGTCTCCGCCTCACACTCGGGAAACCCTGGTTCCCTTCCCACCCAGCCCATCTTGCAAGTTGTTTTTATTTATGAATTGCCTTCTGGGGTTTTTCGGTCATGGCCAACGCCGCCGACACCAATGACACCGGCTTTTCTGCGACACGAGCTCCTTGACACTGTCGCGTTAAAATCATGTTAGAGCCGCGGCCTACACCCAGACAGGGCTGGCCGAGGGTACTGTTACAAGCCATTCCCGTACATTGAAGGTGCAAGCAAGGGGATGCAGACGATGATCGTAGAACCGCTCGTTTGGTTCTCCGCTATCTCGGCTTCTCTTGAAGATAGGATAGATATATAGGATAGACAGGAGCTGCGTGGCACCAACTCGGTACAACGGAGCTTCGCAGCAGGCAACATTCAATTCTCCCCGCAATCACAGAAGAGACTGATCCCGCTTCAATAGTGGCAACGTCAACGGTTGTCGGTTCCCAGCCGAGAGACCCAGGTACGTTTTGTGGAATTTATGATGACGACATTGAAGAGTGGTTGGCGATGCGATGATATCGTCATGTTGGCCATCATCCTATCTTATCTTCAAGAGACAGCGAGGGTCTGCTTCCAGAACAGTGAAGAGTAAATTGGAATCGGGGATACCTGCAAGGAAAACATGCGCGCTCTGTTTGGCAAGCTGCTAGTTGGAGGATCGCTGCAAAGAAGGAGCTAGCATCACGTGCCCAAACATCGACGGAAACCTACCGGTCTTACATAGAGGATGTGTTGGCCCTTTGCTGCAAAGCGGATGACGGTATGGCGGAGTCGGAGAAAGTGGGACACTTACTCAAATTGATGCCTTCAATCTGTTAATATGCAATGACTGTGACACGATGGAAGCTATCATTGATGAGTGCAAGCATTTCGAGGTCGCCAAAAGTCGCGCCTCAGTTCACTCGACTTCGCCACACGGCAGCAACCGCGTTGTGCGAAGACGCATCTGAGTCACAGCTGCCGCTAACCGCAGAACACGTGACGAAGATCATATGGCGTGAACTTAAGGCTATGTCTCCTGTTTCCCGGTGCCGCCGTGCCTGTGAGTCCAGCGCTACCGTGATTCCCCTTGTCCAGGCCGTCGTTCGCCAGGAACTATCCAGTGCTGGCCTGGGCTCTGTGTGCGCCATCGTTCCCTCCCACCCAACTGAACGTTTACTAGGTTGCTAAGCTTGCCATCGGCCATACCACGCTTAATACGCCGGTTCTCACCCGAGCCCCGAAGGTTGCTAAGCTCAAGGCACGAGGCAACGTCTCCGCAATCCGGCCGAGTGGAGGACTGCTGATGACCGGCCCATCTGCTTTAACTGTCGTCGGATTGGTCAAGTCACCCGCTATTGCAATAATGGGTGGCCTTGGCCCCATGCGCCCTACGCACTTAATCGTCGCCCTCAGACCATTCCTTCTGTTTCCACTCTTACCGCGAATCCAATTAGACCAACGGTGATGATACTCCGGCCATGTCGCACCGTCGTTCACCATCTCCGTGCGGTCACCAGTCCCGTTCGCCCTTGTCCCATCGGCCGACATTTCGCAACCAACAGTTCCGCCGCTCTCCGTCGCCAATTGGACGCCTGCCTCCGGAAAACTTGACAATGCAACTACCAGGGGTGAAGCTGCATTGACGACCCGCCTGCGAAATCCTCTGACCACACTGCCGACAAGGCGCAACTTATTTGACGTTAAGGTGGACGCTACAGTTGTCACTGCTCTCGTCCCCATGGGGGCACATATGTTATTAATGCATTCGGAGCTTCAACATCGAATCAAGAAGGTCCACACTCTACCCTTGTTATCGATCATCAGAGTCGCCGACGGGGAAACGCTTCCCGTCCTTGGTACGTGCTCCGCCCAAAGAAGTTTTGCCGGCTGCTGTACGACTCCAGTAATTTCTGCGCTCGAGCACTGTTCCCACCAACTCATCCTAGACATGGTACTTCTGTCTGGCCACTCCGCCCTTATTAATTGGGGAACAGGATCACTTCATCTTGACCTGCTTCACTATGGTCAATCGCGTTTATGTTCCGTGGTTTACACCAGTGTGGAACCACGATCCATTACGTACGTCAGCCTAATGTCTCTCCGTTATATTCCTGACGGTTATTACGTCCTTAGTGCCATTTTTCACGTTTTATTCACCAAAAATGTCGCTGTTCTCGATACCATTCTCACTGTTTCTAATAACCGTGTGTCCCTTCTCACTTTCAATTTCAGCTGGTGCACGCAACTTATCCCAAATGGCATGACTCTGGCCAACGTCTCTTCTGTGGATGAGCATGCGGTTTCTGCATTAGTTGCCGGCGATCCTTCGCTCCACGCTGCATTCCCCACCACAAGCCGTACAGCCCATCATGATACTACCAAGATGATCACGCCTGGCCTCCTTCCAACACAGGCTGCCGATATCAGGCACATGTTGATGCCTTATCGCGAGATCTATGACTTTGATGACCGCCCTTTGGACGAGACATCTGTCGCCACTCACCGTATCCATATTGTAGACGCCAGCCCCATCAGACGACGTCCTTATCATGTTTCCCATGTTTAACGGCAAGTAATTAAGCGCGAGGTCGAAAGAATGCTCGCCAAAGATATCATTGAACCTTCCTGCAGTCCCTGGCGACACCCGTCGTGATGGTAAAGAAGAACGGTAGCTGGCGTTGCTGTGTATACTACCGTCACTTGAACAATGTCACGAAAACAGACGTCTACCCTCTGCCGAGAATTGATGCGGCTCTCGACTATCTCGACATATATCTCCTCCATCGATCTACAATCTGGATACTAGCAGATTTCTGTAGATGACCTGTACCGCGAAAAGACCGAGTTCGTTACACGGGATGGGCATTTTCTGTTTAAAGTGATGCCATTTGGCTTGTGGAATTCCCCAGCAATGTTTGAAAGACTGATGGATTCTCTTCGTCACGGCTACAAATGGTCCAGATGCCTTTGTTATATAGATGACGTCATCATTTCTTCTCCGACATATGACAGCCATCTAACAAGCCTGTCGGTAGTTCATGTTTTGCGGCAAGCAGGCTTGCAGCTAAATTCTTCAAAATGCACTTTTGGCCGTCGTCAAATCATTATGGTAGGCCACCTTGTCAGTGCTCGTCGTGTAGAGTCTGATCCCGACAAAATTCGTTTTGTGAAAAACTTCCCAGTACCGCGATCGGCCAAGGACGTCTGGAGCTTGGTAGACTGATGTTCCTAGTTTCGACGCTTCGTCCAGAATTTAGCCCACACTGCCCACCCCTTAACGCAGCTGCTGAACAAGGACATGTTTTCGTGGGGTCCTGTTCAAGCTGATGTCTTTCGCGCACTCACTAGATTCCTTCTCACCCCACCAATGTTAGCCCATATTGACCCGTCCACGGCCACTGAAGTATGCACCGACACCAGCGGACACGGCTTCGGCGCTGTCCTTGGCCAGAGGCAATAAGGACAAGACCGCGTCATCGCCTATGCTAGTCGACTCCTCTCCCCTTCAGAGGTCAAGTTTTCGATCACTAAACGGAAATGCCTCGCTTTAGTTTGGGCGGTCGCAAAATCTCAACCATACTTGTTGGGCCACGCGTTTTCGGTCATCACAGACTACCATGCACTATGCTGCTTGTCGTAGTTTAAAGGCCCCAGTGGATGAATTGGTCACTGGGCATTGAAGCTTCAGGAGTATACCTTTGATGCCAATTACAAGTCCGGCCGAATGCACCGGGATGCGGACTACCTCTCCTGTCACCTCGTGGATCTTCCCGACCACGCTGCCAATGATAACGACGCGTGTTTCCTCGCCTCCACTGACTTCAGCGATATCAAGAAGGCACAGCTGAAAGATATTTACTTGCGCTCCATAATCCAGCAGCTACGCTCTCACCAATCCAACCCATATCTGCACCTGCTCTTGCTGCGTGATGGTACTTTATACTGACGCAATACTAAATCCGACGGCTCAAGCTTTCTGCTTGTACTTCCTACATCTCTCCATTCTACTGCGCTCCAGTAGCTAAACAATACCCCAACCGGCGGACAGCTCGGAGTGTCCCATACCAACACCTCCTTTACTAGATGCCTGCCGCGTGAGCCGAGACGCTGGTTCCTGCCCCTCTCCTCTTTACTTTTCCCAATCCGGGTTAACCCGGGTCGGCTGCGTGCACTAGCTGCGGTGGCCGCTGCAACCCTAAATCACGTAGCCCAGCCTCCGAGATTTTAGCGGCGTCTGTTGTGATCCCGGAGGCAGGACCCACAATCTCTCGTCAAGCGATTGGCCGACCACGCGCCAGCCTAGTAATCGTCACTTCCTCCGCAACAGCAAGTGGGTCGGCTGCGAGCGCCGTCTCTCCGCCACTACCCTGAACTACGGGAACCTCCGCTCCAACGGGAAGACTAGCGACGCGGCAGGCATGTAGTAAAGGAGGAATTGCCCATACATACGACCGGGTGCGGCGTCGGTTTTCCTGGCCAGGCCTGTTCCTAGCCAGGACTGTTTTGTACGTCGATATGTTGCTGCTTGCGACTCCTGCCAGTGCCGCCAGCGCCCGTCCTTGTTGCCCGCAGGTCCACTTCAGCCTATCGAAATCCCAACTGTCCCGTTTTATCGCGTGGGCCTTGATCTGGTTGGACCATTTCCGACATCTTCTGCTGGGAACAAGTGGATTGCCGTGGCCACTGACTACACCACGCGGTATGCGATCATGCGGGCACTGCCAACAAGCTGTGGCACTGACGTCGCGGACTTTCTGCTTCATGATTGCATTCTCCAACATGGCGCGTCATGACAGCTGCTGACCCATCGCGGTCGTTCGTTTCTTTCGAAAGCCGTCGACGACATCCTTCGTTCGTATTCCACACATCACAAGCTAACCACAGCTTACTATTCACAAACACATGGACTTACCGAACGTCTTAATCTCACGCTGACCACGATGCTCTCTACGTACACATCCGCAGATCATCATGAACGGGACAGCACCTTGCCTTTTGTGGCGTTTGCGTACAACTCCTCCCGCCGCACAACCGCCGGCTGTTTTCTTTTCTACCTGTTGTTTGGCCGCCACCCAACGCTTCCCTTTGCGACTCTTGTGCCATCAGATAGATACCTACCTTCCTACGCAGTACGTCAACGATGCTGCTGCTCTCACTCAAACAGCTCACCAGATTACACGGGATCGTCTCTCTGTCTCGCAGATATTCCAAATGGCCCGCTATGACAGCACCACAATCCAGTTCACCTCTCTCCACGCTCTTTAGTCCTTTGGACGCCATGACGCCACGTGGACTTGTCTACGAAGCTTCTGTCTCGCTACTCTGGCCCTTATACGGTTCTCCGCTAGCTCAATGAAGTCACATACGAGATCGTCCCAATGGAGGGTAGCTCTTCATTGTCCGTACCACCTAGTGATATCGCAGGCGTCGACCGTTTGAAGACTCACTTCCCCGACAACAATCCGTCTGTTTCGTAAGCGCCGAGATGGCGCTCCAGCCAGCGGGGGTCATTGGGTGCGATCCTTACGTTGTAGAAGCCGCAAGCAAGGGGGCGAAGACGGGGGTCGAAGAAGTGCTCGCGTTGTTTTGTATCCGCCATCTCGGCTTCTCTCTGTACATTTTACCTAAATACATTTTCCCCTTTGTATTGCCTAGTATTAACCCCCACACAATACTTCGCAATTTTATCATGATACGATACAAGATACTCTGGAAACAGGTATTTGTGATACAGTTAAAAGACACTTTACACAGTACGGTACTTTCCATTTTTATCTTAAGACACTTCGATATATCCGCAAATTTTCTATTTCAGATCTATATAATGTAGCTGCAAACACGTATGCACAAAAAAATGTTTGCTTGCAAATTTCTTAACTCCAATCAGCCTTAATAAAAGGAAAATGAGACATCCCGCCAAACATAGCAAATTGCTACAGAGGAAACTCATGTGGGTTTCTCGAAAGAAAAGCCTCCCAGTTGAAGAAAAATTTGTCCTGGTCTGGGACTCGAACCCGGATTCGCCGCCTTTCCGGAGAAGCCGCTCTACCATCTGAGCTAACCAGGCGGCTAGCAGATGGCAGGACGAAGTCAAATTTGTCAACAACACGAAGGAAAGAAAACAGTTCCACGTAATAGTTCTGCGGAAGCCCGCAACCTTATTCCATTTGAATGAACTATCTGTTTGAATCTCCAGATTTTTATCTCTCGTGCTCCACGTATAATAGTTTCATTTCAAAGCAATGTGTGAAAGTTACTAGACGCAAGGTTAACCCATTCTCTCATTCTTCAGGTTTCGTACGAACGCACCAAAGAAGAGCTACTTCAATAACAACAATATAGTGGCATCAGAATTTCAGCGAAAGACGCCGCACGCATTGGCGTACGCAGCACAGTCCAGTGGCTAGGAGCGAGTGTCATGGCACCGACACACCAAAAATAAGAAATCAAGAAAACAAAAGGTCGGCTTTACGCGTACGTTCGCGCGCTTACTTTTGTCGAGACGGCGCGACCGCCACATGTGAGCCTACTTCACCAATAGGGACGGGCACACCACATCGACTGCCCTCGCTGAAGGGCTCTGGCGGAAAGATAAAAGAGTGTCGTTGCCTTTAGTTTTATTTAGGTGGTTTAGTGGCCGTAGTATCAGCTAGTATCAGCAAGATCTTGTATCTTAATGTACACAATACATGCTTTCATGTATCGGAAATACAGATACTGATACACGTTTTGCCAGACATATTTATTTATTTATTCAATTCTAAAATACCTTACAAGGCCCCTACATGGGCATTGAGTAAGGGGGGCATAGAATCAAGTACATACAATCTAGCAACAATATTAATAAAAAAAAACACCAGTTAATTGCACTGCATAAAAGTCACAGAAACATATTAGCTGCATAAAGCTGCATATGAATGCAATAAAAAGGAACTCTATAAGTCTGTAACAAGCGTATGAGAGTGCAAGAAAAAGGTACAAAAGATAAAACAGAACAGTGAGTGTGATATTAATGGTTAACAAGGGTTAAGCGAGTTGAGTGAGCGCTTGAACATTTCACGGTCAGTTTCCGCAACTATGCGGTCGGGGAGGTTGTTCCAGAGCCGAATGGCACGTGGGATTGCAGATGAATTAAGTGCTTCTGTTTTGCCATAGATGCGCGTGAAGCTATAATGATTGTGTAATCTGCGCGACGTGTACGATGGCGTTTCTAAGTGCAGAGAGCGTTTGTTAGTGTGGTGGGCGTATTTATGGAATAATGACAACAGCGCTATGTCGCGACGATTACTTAGCAGCTGAAGTGAAAGGAGAATCTTTATTGGAGTTACGCTAGAACGGAAGCCATAATTCCGAGAAGTGAAATGTGCGGACCTATTTTGGATTAATTTTGGATTGATATTATGGATGATAATTAAGTAATTTTGGTGGGGAGACCAGACTGGAGCGGCGAACTCAAGTCGAGGGCGAACAAATGTTTGAAATGCCAGTTTGCCTGTAAGTGGAGGCGAGTTCCGAAAGTTACGTCGCAGGTAACCCAGAGAACGAGAAGCACTGGCACATTTGGTGGTAATGTGAGAAGTCTAGGAGCGGTTTGTTGAAAGATTTACGCATAGATATTTAAATGATGAGGTCCAAGATAATGGGACATTTTTTATACATTAGGAATAGTGCAAGTTAGTGCATTTACGGGTGAAGGACATCACTTTACATTTTGATGAATTTAGAGTCATTATCCAAGTGTCACACCAAATAATAATTTGGTTAAGATCATTTTGGAGGATCAGCTGGTCATTGGATGTGTTCATAGAACGATAGATAATGCAGTCGTCAGCGAAAATGCGCATGCATGATGATAAGTTATTGGGTATGTCATTAGAGTATATCAGAAAGAGTAAGGGACCTAGAACGCTTCCTTGTCGTACACCGTATGGAACATGTGAAAGGGGCGAGGAGAAGCTGTTAGCGACAATAAACTGCTGCCTGTTAAAAAGAAAATTTCGAAGCCAGGATAGAGTTAGTGAATCATATTTAATGATGATAACTTGAAAAACAGGCGACAATGAGCTACGCGGTCAAAAGCTTTAGAAAAATCCAGAAAGATGCTGTGAGTTTGAAGGTTTGAGTCTATGCTAAAATGTAAATCTGTCATAAATTAAAGCAATTGCGTTTCGCACGACAAACTTCTCCTGAAACCATGTTTATTATGAAAAAAGAAGTTCGATTCGAGATGGTAAACATGAGATGCAATAATATGTTCCATCATTTTACAGCATATGCACGTTAGTGATATCTGTCGGTAGTTCTCAGCCAAGTTTATGGCTGAGAACTACCGATGAGAACTATATCATGATACAGACACAAGATACTCAAAGAGCACCTAAGATAGTATCTAAGATGCATGTCTATTCGATACTGCCCAGCACTGCACCCAGAGAAACGCTTTGATTGCTTAATGTATGACGCACGACATAGCGCAAAAAAACGCACGTAAATTTAAACCCCCAGCTGTCCGCGTCGGAAGCTCACAGTTACTACTGGAAATTAAATGTGAAAGCTTTGAATACAAGCCAATATATTTTATGGAACTAGCACCATCCTTGAATTACTACATCGTCCCGAAAACGCAAACGAAATGATGACATAACCTTGCGGCAGAACGCCGCTCCTTCATTGGTCTCCCTCACGCCGCGACGTTCCTCTTTCTCCAACTGTCGGGAAGACGTAACAGCCATAGCGAACCGCGTCCAAAATGAATCGTTACGTATTTCGGCCCCTGGCCGCGAAAGCCGCATTTCGAAGGGGTAAACTGCAATACCACGTGCCGTTCATGTGCTATAATTAACCCAAGCTGGTTAGAATTATTTCAATGTCCACTAGTAAGGCATGACTCATAACCACGTCCTAGTTTTTGCACGTAAAACGTCAGAATTTGAGTTTTAGCCGCTCTAACAGACGCAGTTCAGAGAACTGCAATATCTATTCTCGATGCCCAGTTATAGATTTCTAAACACTCTGGACAAGTTGTTTTAATGACTTAGCCTTAGAACTGTCAAAGTGGTAAAAGTGTATGCGCGTGTAGTGTGGGGCGCCGGTGACGTGGTAGAGGTAAAGCGATAATGAGAGAAATTAAACGAGCGTGTATGTGCATGCACATCTATACATAGTACAATTGACGATGGTGTGCTTCGTTCCTCGAAGCGCCGGGACGTGCATCGAGTGAGTTCCTCAAGAGCTCCTTGCAAGAGAGTGAACGTGGTTTGAATCATGGATCCGGGACCCCAGAGAGGTGCGAAGTAATGCTGATGCATTTTTCTCGCATTAACGTTACCGCGACATTTAAACTTTCGTGACTTTTCAAATTCTATTAGGCATTTTCAGGTTGTACGTCAATACTGGGCTCAAATTTCACTGTTACTCAATAAAATTTGTGTTACATGATTTTGGCTTCTAGCGCGAAGTGAAGCACGGACACAGAAAGGAGCAGACAGGACGAGCGCTAACTCTCAACTAAATTTTTATTGAAACGAAGAACATATATATAGGTGATTGCAAAAACCGTAGCATCAGAACATGACAATGTAAAAGCATCAGTTAAACATGTCAGTGGGTATGGAAGTCAAAGAGCAAAAATTATTTCAGATTAGTACACGTATTGCGAAGGTACTGGAATTCGCAATCTTTCGATTGTGGATGCAAACCTTTCTTTAAAGACACAAAAATTCTTTCTAGACACAGATGCCAAACCACGAGGGAAATTATCGAGGCTTTCCACATAAAAAGATTAGGAGACACTTGCGTCAGTCATGCTTCGTTGTCTCTGTTAGATTGCGAATTCCAGTACCTTCGCAATACGTGTACTAATCTGAAATAATTTTTGTTCTTTGACTTCCATACCCACTGACATGTTTAACTGATGCTTTTACATTGTCATGTTCTGATGCTACGGTTTTTGCAATCACCTATATATATGTTCTTCGTTTCAATAAAAATTTAGTTGAGAGTTAGCGCTCGTCCTGTCTGCTCCTTTCTGTGTCCGTGTTTCACTTCGCGCTAGAAGCCAAAATCATGTTACCGTACCAACTCGCCCAACTGTCTATCCTTTTGCAAAATTTGTGTTTCTGTGCAAAATCCAACAACTTTATTTCGTATTAGTTCATTGGTTTTCCCCTAATATCATTTCTGCGTTATACATGAATTTGAACAAAGGAGTTAGTGTTGGTCCGGAACTAAAGCTTCCCTTTATAAAAAAGTGAACCGAAAAAATATTGCGTGGCCTCTCATTTCACTTCAGTCTTTTTAATTGTAAGATAAATGTTTGTGGTGGAGGAATCCACGCTGTGTTTCTTACATTCGGTTTATTATTTTCAGCGTTCTGGTCTTCAGGAGTAAGCGTGTATCGCAATAGCAGGGAGCAGCATTTGCAAAACTGTCAATCCTGGACCCCTTATGATTTCATAATTTGCCGTAATAAACTATTCGAATCCTAATAAAGTTGGCTTATCTGAAAAAAAATGTATTTGTTTTGCTTCACAGTTTTCTTACACGAGAAGAAAAGGAAGGAAGGAAGGAAAAAGTGGAGAAGGAAGGCAGGGAGGTTAACCAGTTTCGCTTAACCGGTTGGCTACCCTACACATGGGAGCGGGATGGGGGAGATGAAAGATGGGAGGAGAGAGAGAGAGAGAGCACATAACACAGCGAACACATCGTCAGTTACAGTCCGTCACTCTTGCGCAGTACGCGATATCACTGTCACAGCCGCTTGTCCAAGCCCGTATCCTTCAAAAACCGAAGTAGTCCCTTCGTCGCCTTCAGCTGCGATGTCTTCTGTCGGCGATGTGTGAGAATGGTTGTAACTGACAATGGTCTATTGTCCAGGTGCGCTAGAACAGATGCCATGGACTGTCTCTGAACATTATATTCAGGACAGTCGCACAGAATGTGTTCCAGCGTCTCCTCGCAAAGACAGGCATTGCAGAGAGCGTTATCGGCCATTCCAATGCGAAACGAGTAGGATTTCGTGAAGGCCACCCCTAGCCATAAGCGATAAAGCAGGGTGGCCTCACTTCGGCGGAGTCCAGTTGGCATACAGAGACGCATCAATGAGGGCAGGTCGTGTTGATGATTGCTGCGGTTGGTCTGGCTGCTTGGTGTGCACCATAGAGAGAGCGTGATCTCCCGTGCAAGCACTTGAAGTCTGCTGGCTGCGTCGGACCGCGAATGTGGTATGGCCTCTTCCTGTGTGTCTTCAAAAGCTGTCCGAGCGGCTTTATCAGCGTCTTCATTTCCTATGACGCCGCAGTGACTTGGCAGCCACTGAAACGTCACGTGATGTCCTTTCTCATGTGATGTATGAAGCAGGCATCTAATATCGAGCACGAGCTGTTCGAATGGCCCGCGACGCAGAGCTGATAGCACAGATTGGAGGGCTGCCTTTGAGTCACTGAAAATTGACCATTGTCGAGGTGGTTCGCGATTGACGAAACTAAGAGCAGCGCGAAGAGCAGCTAGTTCCGCAGATGTAGATGTCGTTGGATGGTCAGTCCTAAAGCTGATGGTAATACCTCTTGCTGGGACGACCACAGCACCGGACGAACACTGGATGTTTGTGGAACCATCTGTATAAATATGTGCACTCTCCGCGTACCTCTCGTGCAGTAGAAGCAGAGACAGTTGTTTGAGCACAGGCGACGACAGCTCAGACTTTTTCCCAATTCCTGGTACGCTGAGATGGACTGTGGGGCTGACAAGGCACCAAGGGGGTATCGGTGGCTTAGATGGAGCGGTGAAGCCCGAGGGAAGTTTGTCGTTGTACTTGGCGATAGTTTTCGAGAATGATGCTTGGTGCCTGTCTGAAGGTAGTGTTGCAAGGTGGTGATAGGGGGCACGTGCAAAATGTCTTATATGCGTTCTCAGGGCTTCCACCGTGATGTGAGTTTGCATTGGATGGTCCCGAGCAATCGCAATAGTTGCCTCAGTTGACGTGCATCTGGGCAAACCAAGACAAACTCTGAGTGCTTGAGCTTGTGCTGCCTGCAGAACACGAATATTTGTCTTGCAGGTGTTGGTCAGTACAGGTAGACTGTATCTTAAGAAACCGAGGAAGAGAGCTCTGTAGAGTCTCAGCATTGCGTCTACTGACATCCCCCACGTCTTTCCTGTCAAGTATTTAAACAACTGGGAGGTTGCTGTCAGGCGCCGTTTCATGTAGGCCACATGTGGGCTCCAACTGAGGTCTCGGTCGATAATTACGCCAAGAAATCTGTGGGTTCTGACATAGGAAATGGTCCGCCCATTGATTGAGATGACATAAGGCGTCATTGGTCTGCGCGTAAATGCTACTAGGGCGCATTTTTCTGGCGATATGCTCAGACCTTGTTCACACAAGTAGCTCGCTGTCAAAGTAGCCGCTCTTTGAAGCCGTGCACGTACCTGAGGACGTGTGACTGCCGAAGTCCAGACACAGATGTCATCTGCGTATAATGAAATTTTGGTGGTAGTTGGCAAGTGTTCAGCAAGCCCAATAAGAGCGAGGTTGAATAGCGTCGGGCTAAGAGCACCGCCTTGAGGAACACCCCTGCTGGTGTAGCGTCGCGTAGTTGGGCCATCGTCGGTTAACACATAGAATGATCTTGCAGAAAGGTAACTTGCGATCCACAAAAATACTCGACCACCTAGGCCAACCGTCACAAGAGCGTCGAGAATTGCCTCATGTAATACGTTATCGTATGCCCCTTTCACATCTAAGAATAAAGCTGCAGATATACGTTTACGGGACCTTTCGTGCTGGACATAAGAAACGAGATCAACTACATTGTCGATGGAAGAGCGGTCACGTCGGAAACCAGCCATGGAATTCGGATAAATCTTGTAGTATTCAAGGTACCATTCCAGGCGGCCAAGGATCATCCGTTCCATTATCTTTACTACACAGCTGGCCAACGCTATTGGGCGGTAAGAGGCGAGCTCTAGCGGGGATTTGCCCTGCTTCAAGATTGGCACCAGGCGGCTCACTTTCCATTCGTCAGGAACATTTCCCTCCTGCCATGAGGTGTTGTAGAGACTCAATAGTGCTATCCGTGCGGATTCTCCGAGGTAGCACAAGGCTCGGTATGATATACCATCTGGGCCCGGAGATGATGAGCGCCTGCAGAGAGCTAGTGCTGCCTCGAGCTCCTCCATTGAGAAAGGAAGGTCCATGCGGCAATCACGGGAACGGGGGACGTCATCTCGGGCTGGAGGGTCTGGACGTGTCGCTTGGTCTGCTATCCGCGCACAAAAGTCTTCTGCGACATCGATGTCTTGCCGCCCTTGGAAAAGCGCGAGCGCCTTGAAGGGAAAACGCTGTTCCGGAAGGCAACGCAGACCTTGCACCGTTTTCCAAATATGAGATAGCGGCTTGCGGGGGTCGAGTGTCTTGCAAAACGTTGCCCAACGTTCAGACGCTAATCTATCCATTCGACGCTGAATCTTCTTTTGTATCCTCCTGGCTGCCCTAAGGTCATGCATTGATTTTGTACGCCGATATCGACGTTCCGCCCGGCGACGAAGTGCGCGAAGTCGCTCTAATTCTATGTCGGAGTCCTTCCGCGTGTAAGAGATCGTCAGCATGCGAGTGGCGTTTCGCATCGTATTTTGAATTCGTATATGGAAGATGCCTGCATCGAGGGCCTACCCTCTGGGTTAGAACAAACAATTCTTACACGAGAAGACATTAAGCAGACGCCAAGGACTGTGAGATCGGTATAAGCGAACTTTGATGAGCTGGCAAGAGAAACCGGCTCAAAACTAGAACAGAAATCCACAGCAGAATTTTGAAATGAGCGTGTACCGTAACTAAAGATTACTGATTTTGTGGGCCGGTGAACAGAAGGTGCTCAACTGCAGCGAATCGCGCCGCTAGCAGCTGGTCTGCGCCGGTCTTCTGCGCGGCGCTCATCCAAGAAATGAATCAGCGATGCGTCTCGTCGTGTTAGTCTGCCTTTAACCGGGAGCACAGGACAGACTCCCGAATGCAGTCAGGGGATAGCTCACTGCCGTAGAACATATGGCAATGACACGATTCGTCGCAGCTGCTCCACGTGAACGTGTTATGTTGTTGCCAACGGCCTGTGCAATTTGCTGTAGCGCCACGAGTTGACGCGTTTACAGCCATTGAAATAAACCTGCTGACGGCAGGGTAGGTGAGCATTCGCACCGAGCCTCGTGCGCGCACTATCTGGGCAAAACATCACAACTGGCGACCAGAGATGAAATCGGCGAGTTGGGTGCGGCAAAAAATACCAGTGCCACTCGATTCAACAAGAATGTTGTCAGTGGGCAGGCTGGAAGTTTTCGACGCAAGCACAAGTGACTGGCCGGAATATTACGAGCGTGTTTTGCTTCGTTGCGAATGATGTGGCCGCGGATAAAAGGAAGGTGGTATTTCTGACAAGCCGCGGCACAGCAATGTACTCGCTGCTACGGAACCTACTGTCGCCTACAAAAACGACTGATGCGACACCCACTGCTATCGCCGGGGCCCTCGGCGCGAACTTAAAGTCCAAAGTTTCCGAAGTAGTCGCAAGCTTCAAGTTTTTTTTCGAGGAAACGGCAGATGGGCGAGGCCGTCAGTAACTAGGTTGCTGCATTTAACAAGCTGGTACATGATTGGAACTTTGGCGCAGTGCGTGAGCGGATAATGCGCGATCAGATTGCCTGTGGAAATAATGACTCCGGAAGGCAGACCCGCCTTTTGGGAAGCGCAGAATGGGACCTGGGAACTGCAAAAAAAATTGTGATGGCGATAGAAGCTACAAGAAAGGATTCGCATATGCGCCTCGTCCATATCTACGGATTTACACAGTCGACAAACTTCGTGGAACGGCCAACAAGGGAGGAGACGGAACAACAGTGCGGCCGGTGCAGCGGGAAGCACGAGACGTCGCGATGCCGGAACTGAAACACCATTTGCTCCAAGTGCGGTCAGCAAGGCCACTTCGCAAGGGTATGCAAGGCACATGCAACCAACGGAAGGAATGGGACAGGCTCTGGCATACACAAATGAAAAGGCAGTGCAAATGGATTGCTTGAAAATTCTAATACCAACAGCTTCAAAACAGAACTCTAATATTCGCAGTCGTTCCTTTTATACACACAATTCCATTTAGCATGGCGAAGCATTGTATAATCACTGTTGATCATTTTGCTGCGTGTGTGCCATGCAAGTTGGTCTACCACGAGGTTTCGCACTGCCAGCACCACGGAAGAAGCAAAGTGGGTGACGGCTGCATTGCCAAATGCATGTTAAAGCTCGGCAGCCAGATCATATGGCTTCTGGTACCCTGTCATGCACATCGACGCAAGGCACTTCGCAGAGGACGCGGTCCGGAGATGTCCTGCGACCTGTGTCTTGTGTGGACTGAGACGATGATTGCGCTTATGCGCTCTCCAGTGATGTTCCACCTCTTGTTGAGATTTTGTTGTTCTGTGACTTAACACAACTGGTGAAGGTGCCCACTGGCGGTCCATCTGGCAAACGATCTGTCCTAGGTCTCTTCTGATGCGATCAGAAGATGCTAGTACTCATGTTTGATTGCAGATCGGACCATAACATTGTATGTCTTAGAACACACTAAACTATGCCTGTAAACTCAAGAAACGCAAAGCAAAAGTGCCTGTATTCTCTCATGCTAGCGATGTTGATATTCTGGCTGTGCTAGACAGCTCATGTTCATATTCTGTTTCTCTGAATCAGACGAGTACTGAGTTGACTACCAGTGTAATTCATTCAAGAAACTTGCCATTATTTGCATACGTGACTGTACCACACACCCAGAAAATGAAGCGCAGCACAAGCCTCGGGATGACCAGAGATAATGCTCTTGGGACAAAAACAAAACTGTAAAATCAAAATATAAGCGAATAAGCGTAGCATCGGCAAACGACCAGATTTCTCGGCTGAGATCACAGCTGAAAGACAGCACCTCCAGCGCTAAATAACGCTACCAGAACGTGTACTTCAAAAAGTTTTTTTTGTCTCCAGCCAAACTTCGGCGTTACCTTTCACTTACACAAAGCCTGAGCCACTACAGCAACAGTATTGATGTAGCGGACAACCCAGAAATAACATGCATACTCAATGAATACTTTATCGCGGTTTTCACTAACGATGATGGTACAGTTCCTTAGTTTCTTTAGTTCATTGAATTACCGCTGATTGATTGCGTACGCATAAAAGAGGAGGGTTGAAAGAGGAGGAAGAGCTTAAGTTGAATGGTAAGATGATATAGTGGAATTGATACAATACCAGCCACATATTTAGTGCGATACGCAGAATTGTGCTTTAGGTACCTGTATCAGATATTTATCAAATCCGTCGCACGAGAAGGCCTTCCCTTTGATTGATGTTAAGGTAAAACAGCAACCATACCAAAACAAGATAAATCAGTACTAACCATCCGCGTATAGATATATATGGCCGCTATGCAGATGCGTTAAAATACTAGAACACATAAATTTCAAACACATTTCTGTTTTCATCGAAAATAGCATAATCTAGAATTGACAGCGTGGTTTTCAATGCGGCCTACAGACAATTGGGCAACCATTTGTCATATCTTAAATCAGTGCAAGCACACGCCCCTGACGTAGGACCGACTTGATAAGTGCTATAAAAGCAGAACCGTGCTTGAAAAAAGCCACAATTCTTCTTGCCTTGGCTTCTTGCGTTCGTGTCCTTCCTTACCTACTACAGAACTGGCGACGAGGATGGGTGATGCTATGATTCTGAAGCACGCACCTGGCAGCGGTTTCAGCGGAACATCTGGCACGCATTTCCGAGTTCAATGCGTTTCTGAACGAAGCCTTGAGGGATCGACTCTTGGCGGGATTGCGCACTGAGCAAACTCACACGATATTGTTGGCAACGGAACAATTCCCCTTTGAAAAAGCCTGCAAGATTGCACTCGACATAGAGCTAGCAGCGAGACAACCTAAGGAGTTACTTCACCAATCTGAACGCTTGATAGACGTAAATGTGCTTCGAGGAAAAGCGGCACCGACAGTCAGGCCATAGAGTAACATAGACACCGTAAAGAGTGGGCACTCCCATAGGCGCCTACGGCCGACTTTGGCTCTCAGTGCACCTAGCGGAATTGCCGAAACGTACCACCCTCCAAGATGATCGCACATGCCGCCGTATCTCGGAGACACTAATTTCAGCTTCGTTTCTATTTTTTTTTCTGGCCAATGATCTTATTTAAATCGAATGATTTCATGCGGGTGCTTGGGCTGCTGTTTGTATGTAGCGACGACGAGTGCGCAAAAGTGTTTCACTTCATGTTAGTTTCATTTAAATTCATATTTGACGTTTCAAGCTGTAGCTTAGCGCAACCATCATCTCAACTGTTGAGGAAGTAGAACTTAATATGTTATGATATTGCTACGGAGGCGTATTCCCCCTGACGAAGAGCCGCGCAGGAAGAAGACGAAGACGACGATCAGAAGCTAGCGCGGGCTGTTGCCTCTTGGTCAACTGCGGCGTATTGCTTTGTAAATATACTTGTAAATAGCTTTTCGTCGGTGTCTTCCCACGTAACATATTTGGTGGAGGTGGACGTTCCCTGTACCTCGTCACGGAGCTTCGCAGTGGACGGTCCGTCGAGCCTACCTTCATGGCTCCCGGCGACGCCAACCCGACTCCACCGGCTCCGACACCTGCTGCCACTTCGACGACCTACATCACCCTCTCCGCTCCCCGTGATCCTGGCGTATTCTCGGCAAAAGATGGGGAAGACGTCGAGGACTGGATCAGCCTTTACGAACACGTCAGCCGCAATAACCGGTGGGACCCAACTATCATGCTCGCCAACGTCGTCTTTTACCTCGGTGGCACACCTCGAGTTTGGTATCGGACGCACCAAGATGAGCTGACCAGTTGGGATTCGCTTAAGCAAAAGCTTCGCGATTTGTTCGGCAACCCCTATGGTCACCAACTTGCCGCGCAGAAGGCGCTTTCCGGTCGTGTGCAGACGTCAACGGAGCCCTACGTGACGTACATTCAGGACGTCTTGGCTCTATGCCGCAAAGTTGACGCACACATGACTGAGTCCGACAAGGTCTCCCACATCCTCAAAGGCATTGCCGATGACGCCTTCAACTTGCTCGTGTTTAACAACGTCGCGACGGTGGATGCAGTTATCAAAGAGTGCCGCCGCCTGGAATTCGCTAAAAGCCGACGTATCGACCAACAGTTTGCCCGTCTGCCCAACACCCCAGCGACATCTTCCTGTGCTGACGCTCCTCGTCCCAACAACACTGGCGATGTTACCAGGATTGTCCGGCGTGAGATCGAGGCCGCCTATCCGGCTGCGTTCGACTCCAGCCCCTCCAATGCACCTGCAGTCACTGTTTCCCTGATCCAGGCAGTTGTCCGCCAGGAGTTCGCCAACATGGGTATTCACACCATCTGCTCGGCCCATCGCCCTGATCCCCACCCGACATCTTCGATTCCACCCCGTCCCGCACCTTCTTACCCACCACGTTTCCGCAACCCCTCTGAATGGCGCACTGCAGACGACAAGCCAATTTGTTTTCACTGCCATCGAATTGGGCACATTTCTCGGCACTGCCGCAGTCGCTGGAGTTCCCTGAACCAGTCTACATATACTGCCTACTCTCGCCCCCCAGGTGGCCTTTCTCGTCCCTATGCTGCCCGCTCAGATAATGCCG